>NW_006399870.1:8183792-8224665 GCF_000299155.1 Elephantulus edwardii
ATTTAATATATTAAAACGAAGAGAGTGTTAGTGACTTAGTGGTAAGGAACTCTGCTGGCAACCCAGAGGCATGTGCTTCAAATCTACCAGTTGCTCTCTGTGGGATAAAGATAATCTACTCCTATGCTATTTATTGCCTCTGAAACCCACTGTAGGGTCAGCTGTGAGTCAGTTCTGACTCAGTGGTATTTAGTAACATCATATTAAAATCAAAGGTGAAGGAGATGAAAACTTATACCAACTTCTGTAGTTTAAAATTGATCAAACATGCAAGCAAGATGTATTGATAAATATTATTCAAATGCAAAAGTTGAAAACAAAGAAGATACACTGGTTGAAAAGAATAATTTTAGTGACAGAAATGATTCCATAAATCACATGATACAACTTTTTATTACTAGTAAATTACTGATTACAACTATTTTTAAAACAAACAAATAAAAACTGTTATTATGCATTCAAATCATGCTGAATGAGATATACATAAGTTAAACTAATTACATCTGTGAAAAAAAGATGATATAGAACCAAATATTATCAGTCAGAACAAGGCCAAGGTTGATTGTGGAGCAGATTATCAATTGCTCATATTCAAGTTATGTTGAAAAAGTTGAAATTAATCCATGTAAATCAGTATACAACCTTGAATTTAGAGACTGTTTCAAGAACAGATTTCATATGCATTGGCTGAAAACCAGACAAGTCACAGAATAACCTCAAGGACAACTTATATAAAAAAATAGGTTATTGAAAATAGAAAAGACCAAATGGATACCAGAAGAGACTCTGAAATTTGCTCCAGAGCATAAGAGAGCTAAAGCAAGATGAAGAATTAATGACATAAGAGAGCTGAACAAAAAATATTTCAAAAGGTGGCTTGAGAAATCAAAGTATTTTAATGCAACAGGCAAATACCTACATATAATCACACTCAACAATTATTTCATGGGAGTAACTGGGAAAAACCTTGACAACTCAAATAACAACAGTAAAAATTTCTATGGAAATTTCTATATTAAAGAAAGCAGTGAAAGAAGGAACTCAGAGGCATTGTATCAAAATGAATTGTGCAACTCTCAGCCATTTCAGAAAGTAGCACATGATGACGAAGCAATAGTGCATTTACATGATGGAGTATTATTCAACACTAAAGAAACGTACAAATTTGTGAAATACTACTCACCATAGATGAGTCTAGAGGAAATGGTGCTGAGTGATGTCAGTCAGTCGCAAAAGTATAATTATTTTATAAAAGCTCTATAAGTCCCCAGGAATAGCTGATATACCAATTTACATATTTCAGCTAACAGATGCTGTCCTGGACATGCTTACCAAGTTGTGTCAAGAAATCTGGAGAACAACCACTTGGCCAACTGACTGGAAGAGATCGATATTTGTTTCCATTCCAAAGAAGGGTGACCCAACTGAGTGTGGCAACTGTAGAACAATATCATTGATTTCAAATGCAAGCAAGATTGTACTGAAGATTATCCAAAAACGACTGGAATAGCACATCAGCAGAGAACTGCCAGAAGTCCAGGTGGGGTTTAGAAGGGGTCGTGGTTCTAGGGATATTATAGCTAATGTTAAATGGATCTTGGCTGAAAGCAGAGGGTACCAGAGGAGGTCTATCTGTGTTTCATTGATTATGCAAAGGTGTTTGACTGTGTGGACCATAACAAACTGTGGCTGACTGTGAGTAGAATGGGAATCCCAGAACACTTGATCGTGCTAATGCAAAACTTATCCTTGAACCAAAAGGCAGTCGTCAGAACAGAGCAAGGGAACACTGCATGGTTCAAAATTGGGAAGGGTGTACACCAGGGGTGTGTCCTGTCTCCACACTTTTTCAACCTGTAAGCAAAACAGATCATCTAGGAGGCTGGGTTGTATGAGGAGAAATGCGGCATCAGGATTGGTGGAAGGGCTATCAACAATTATGCAGATGATACAACCCTGCTTGCTGAAACTGAAGAAGACCTGAAGCACTTGCTGATGAGGGTCAAGGACTGCAGCCTTCAATATGGATTAAGGTTCAATGTCAAGAAGACAAAGATTCTCACCACTGGACCAACTGGCAGCATCAAGATGGATGGTGAAGAGATTGAGATTGTTCACAGCTTTAGTCTGTTTGCTCCACCAATCAATACTCTTGGCACCAGCAGCCAGGAAATTAAAAGACATATTGTGATGGGCAAGTCTGCTATTTCCTTCTAAAGTACTGAATAGCAACAGTGTGACTCTAGAGACTAAAGTGAGTCTGGTACAGGCCATGGTCTTTGCAATCACTTGTTATGTGTCAGAATGCTTGGCAATGATCAGGGATGATAGAAGGAGAACTGAAGCTTTTGAGCTTTGTTGTTGGAAAAGAGTGTTGAGCGTTCCATGGACTGCTAAGAAAACAAACAGATTCATCCAGGAGAGGGTTAAACTAGGTTGCTCCTTGGAGGCAAGGATTCTGAGGCTTCGTCTGACATACTTTGGTCATGATGTAAGGAGAGACTAGTCCTTCGAGAAGGACATCATGCTTGGGAGGGTGGAGGGCAGGCGCAGGAGGGGAAGGCCCTCTGGGAGATCGATTGATTCGGTGACTGGGGCAATCGGGATGAGTGTGTCAGAGACAATGAGATTGGCACAGGACAGAGCAGAATTTAGAGCTGTTGTACATAGGGTCGCTAAGAGTCACAAGTGACTCGACGGCACATAACAACAACAACAACTATTATATAAAGACTAAAGAAAATTTTATATATAGATAAATCATTCTTGGATGGTTACCAGAGATGGGAATGGAGGGGCAAGAGATTAACATTTGACAGAGACATAACTCAAATGAAGGTAAAGTCAATGTTTGATAAGGGATTGATCAGATAACACAATTAATTATATTATTCAATTAGAAGGCAGAAAGCTTTGGTGTCCTACTGGTAAGAAGCTGTGCTTCCGTACTGAAGGCACACAGTAAATCCATCACCTGCTCCATGGGAGAATGATAGGCAATCTCCTCACATGTGATTTACTGCCTCTGAAAACCCACTGATGTATCAGCTAGGAGTCAGTTCTGACTTGACAACACACTATAAAACAATTAGAAAACAAAATGTGTACAAATGATTGAATGAAAAATCAACATGATCTGTAAAATTTGACCTCTGCCAAAATTTAAAAGGCAACTCAAATTACAACTATCATATTTCTGGTTCACTTAATTATAAAAAAAAATTCCCAAGACTCACTAAAAAATAAAGTTGAATAGGATTGCTTAATTTAGTAAAGTGGCAAAGTCTAAGAGATCAATATACAAAATTTAGTCAAATTAATCAACAACAGCAAAGAAAACTTATCATAAAATAAGTACAACAATGTCATTGACAATAGCCGCCAGTGAAATGAAATATTTAGGAATATATTTACTCAGATATACAAAAAACTTTTACAAAGGTAACCACAAATGCTGATACTCAAAGAAAATCACGTAAGTGAAAATATACTATGTTCTTAGGTTGGAAAACGTATGATCATGATAATGGTGATAATACGAAAGGCAATCTATATAATCAATGTGCTCTCTATCCAGTTACTGTCATCATTTTTTTTTCAAAGGTAGTGGAAAAGGCAATCACCAACTTTATATGGAGAGAGAAAAGATCTTGACTAGCAAACAGATGCTAAAGAAGAAAAACAGGAGGTCTCGCACTCTCTGAGTTCAAAACTTACTACAGCTCACACTGGCATAGTGACAAGAACATTAACCATTGGAATAGAATTGAGAATCCAGAAATCAGTTCATCCACCTAGGATTAACTGATCTTTGACAAAGAAATGAAATCCATTAAGTAGAAAAAAAGACATTATTCTTAACAATAATTACACTGGCAAAACTGGCTATCCACCCACAAAAATATGAAACAAGACTCATACTTGATGTTTCGATTTTGTTGTTTTTACGTGCCATCCAGGCGCCTATGAGTCATAGCAATCCTATGCACAATAGCTCTGAACCTAGTCCTATCCTGAGCCAAACTCATTATTTTCAACACACCTACCCCATTACTCCAGTTACTATGTCAAGCCATCTTATCTGGGGTAATCCTCTCCTGCACTGTCCCTCCACCATTCTAAGCATGATGTTCTTTTCCAAGGACTGGTCCCTCCTGGCAAGAGCAATGTGATTTTAGCCTTCCCGGGACAGATCTGTTCATTCTCTTGTCAGTCCATGGTACATTCAGTACTCTTCTCCAGCAGCACAACATAAAGATACAAATTTTTCTGTCATCTTTAGTCATTGTCCAGCTCTCTGATACACAACAACAAATTGTGAAGACCATGGCATAGACAAATTCACCTTAGTCTCTAGACTAACTTTGTTATTCTTCAGCACTCTGGAGAGATCCTGACAGCAGATTTTCCTAATGCAATTCATCTTTTAATTTCCTGACTGATGGTGCCATACACAAAAACGAACCCAACATGGATCAAGGCCCTCAGAGTAAAATCTAAAATTATCAAGGTCATCAAAGAGAAAGGAATATAAAATATAAATGATAATTAACAGAAGTAAATTACAAGATTGAGAACTTCCTTCTAAAATCAAATCTTTATGTAATTCATAATAATTCTCCAGAACAGTGAAAAGAGGACTTACAGATTGAGTAAATTATTTTGATGATGACACACATGACAGGGAATCCGTCTTTAAAATGAATAGAAACTTCCAATACCTCAACAAGATAAAGACAACCAATCATAAAATGGGCAGAGAACACAAATAGGCATTTTACTAAAAAAGACATTCAGATGGCTAACAAACACATAAAAAAATAAGTTCACTAGCTATCATAGATATGCACATCAAATAACAATAAGTTATCATTACACTCCAGCAAAATTAGCAACGCTCAATAAGACACTGACCAAATGCTGTCCAGAGGACAGAGACTGAAGCTCCCCAACACTGTTGGTTATTCTTTTGTTGTTTGTTTTTTAGTTGGATCTGACCTATAGCTGACACTCCAGCAGGTTTTCAGAGGCAGTCAACTGCAGAGGAGAGTGCCCATTCTTTTCCCATAAATGTATGTCCCTTGGTGTGTTCGAACTGTTTGACTTTGGGATTTTAACACAGCTTCTTACCACCATGCGAAATGGTGATGAAAAGTTGTATGATACTTTCTTAGATAGTTGAGAGCACCATTTGATAGAGTAAAGCCAATAGTAGGTATAAATCCTAAAACAATGAGAGCTTTAACACAACTAGATCTATTTACACCTATGCTTACTAAAGACTTGGCTATGATAGCAAAGAAATGGAAACAACTCAAGTGCCCATCAGTGGGCAGATGGCTAAAGAAATTGTGGTATATTCACAATATAGAGTATCTTAAAGCACTAGAAAATGTTCAGTAATTCATGAAAATGGAACAAATCCTTTAATTTCCAGAGAAAGGGAAACAAATGTATATATTAAAATTACCCTTTGTAAACTTAAACAAGGCAGATGGTTATGAGTTATATGGCCAAGTACCTAATTCAAAAGTAAATTTGGATTTTTGACTTATTTTATTCTCTTTCCCCTTATATATAATTTCAGTGGCCATGTGCAAAGTTTACAGGAGGGAAATTTAAAAAAAAGAAGGGACCAAAGGAATGCCTGATCCCAGAAGGCAGATCTACGTCAATTTCCTCTAGCAAGGCTGACAAAAGTGTTCATTTCTAGCAGATGGCTTCTCCCAGTTTACCAGACAGAGAAAGGTAATCCTTGTCGTCCCCAAGGGATTCTATTTCATGCTGGATAAATGTATAAATATTGAGAATAGTTATGCAATAATCTCCATCAAGGCAGAAAACCTTCTCACTCACCCCCACCACAACCATGAATCCACACATATGTAAACACACACACTTGGATGTACACCTTTTTTTAGCCTTCAGCTTTGTTCTGTTCCCTGTGAGAAAGGGAAAAAAAAAGCTCAAAGGCTTCCTTCATGATTATTTGAGTGCGACTGCTTTGCTAATGCCAATTTGAAGGCGGCTAGGAGAGACTTTGAAAAGAAATGGCAAGACCCAGATCATTCTTGGAGGTTCGGGTGCATCGATGGCTCTGGTATGTTGCAAAATGAGAAGTGTATGGAGTGTTTTCCAGCAAGTGAGAGATCTCTATTAGAAAGGAAAAGTGCATGGCAGTGAATCCTGCAACACTGACGTGAGACAACCTAGTGCATTAGATACTTTCTTGCCTAATGCCTAAAATTAGGTGATATCTTTCCTGGGAAAGACACCACCCTGCCTATCAAGTAGAGTGAGGTTTGCCTAAAAACAGGTTGACAAAGTGAGGATAAGCTCACATAGCAAGAGCCGAAAGGTTCCTGTGCAGGGTGCTGACAAACACTCTTACCTAGCATCTCTGGACACACTGAATTGACCTCACTGAGCTGAAATGACTTTAAATTTTATCTGATGGACCACTAAGACTCACCAACTTGGAAAGATGGTCATTTCAAAGCAGGTGCATTTCAAGGACCTTAACTTCTGAGATCTTCTTTCAAAAATGTCTTTTGGAAAAACAAACAAACAAATAAAGCTTCTCATTCTCATGACAGCACTGCAGGGGGCCTTATATCCTGGGCCAGATCAGAGTGACCAGACTGGGTGCACTCTCCTTTAAGAACAGCACAAGGCAGTTTCTCTTGCTCCAGCAGCCTCCTGGAGCTCAGATGAAAGGCCATTTTAAATAACAGTCATGTATTAAACCAAGGGGAAAAGAAAGGAAAAAAGCTCAAGGGCTATAGCACTGCCACAGTTTTAAATTATAGTGTAGGGGGATAAAAATAAAAGAGAGAGAGAGGAAGATAGAGCAGGGGGAAAAATTGCCATTGTTTTATGAAGCAGATGGGAAAGTTCAGAGGATCAGAAAAAGACTATTATTATCTCAACTCCACAGTGACAAGCCAGGGGAACGATGTGCAGTTTTTGTTGGCTCCTTTTCCCCCTCCCAATCACTCCTTGAGACTGGGACACTGGCAAAATTAATTTTGAAAGCCGTTTAAAGATTCAGCCAACATGCATATTTTGAAAGACCTGTTTATTAATTTTTCATTTGTCCTTTTATTTAGATGCTTTGGTTGTGGCAATCTGAGGTCATTTCAGGTGAGGTTCTTGAAAAATTCTAGGAGTTAGGAGCTGAAAAGGATCTTCCTTAGAGGTTAACTATCCCAGATTCAAGGTTAAAGAAACACATGGGATAAAACTCAGTTTGGTAACAAATGCTAGCTAAAATTTCAGCTCCAGTAAAGAAAAAAGAATCAGAAAATGGAAGAAGGGTGGGGAAGGAGAGAGTGATGGAAGGGAGAGGAAGAAATGATGTAAAAGGATAGGAAAAGAGGAAATTCAGAAATTCCAAATGCAGGAATTTGAAAGAAGACAGCTAGAAATTTGCAGAGGGTTAACCTCTTAGATTGTGTAGGAAAAGTCAATTACCCATAAGCAGGAATCATTTCACAGTTCCCCTTCTCCATGAAGATCTTTGCTACACATGCTCTGGATCTTTTTTCATCTGAATTCCTAGTGTCCTTTGAGTCTGAACTCAACAATTTTATACTCAGATGCGTATTTTTAAGGAGCTCTGGTCACCCAGTGATAAGGAGCTGTGCTGCAAACCCAAAGACAGGTGGTTCAAATCTACTACGTACTCCAAGGGAGAAAGATGGGCAGTCTTTTCCCATGTGATTTATAGTCTCTGAAAACTCACTGGACAATCAGTTATGAGTAGGTTCTGATTCAATGATATATAACAATAACAACAATGCAGGTTTTAAATTCATTTATTCACTGGAATATTGATCAGAAGGAAGAGATACTTATTAAAAGGACAGAAATTTTACCTCTCTGATTTCTTATAACCATTCTATGTGCATATTATCCTTAATACCATTTTAGAGATTAGAAAATTGTGTTACAAGCAGGTTATACAATTTAGTCACAGTGTCACAGGAAATAGTGGCAGGCCTGGTGTGAAAACCCCTATCTGACAATATCCCAGGCTCTGTGCTGTTCAAAGAAAGGCACTTTATACAGTCTCTGCCCTGAAATAGATCTCTTTCTCTCAGGGGACCTGGACCTACAAATAGGTAACAAATAGCATGATAAATGTTGGACTTGAGATGTATGGACGTCAAGTTCACAGGGGGCCTAGGAAGAAGAGGGGCTTGGGATGTGGAAACAGGTGCCAAACATGCTGGCACTATGCCAAGGGCACTCATTGTTGAGAGTTCTTTCCTCCCTCCCCATATCCCACTACTATTACAGAAGAGAAGAAAAACCTTAGAGCAGGCAACAAGTGTCAATTAACTAATCTCCTTGGTAGACATTGTTTTCCTTTTAGCCTTCCACCAGGGAGCTCTGGTGGCCCAAAAGTGGCACTTCTGACAGTTCTAATCTACCAGTGGCTCCACAGGAGAAAGACAGGCAATCTTTTCCTCTGTAATTTGAGGAAACCCACAGAGGGTCAACTCTCAGCACATTCAGCCTGAACAACAACAAGTCAGTGAGTATAGTTCCTCAGGATCCAGCAGGACCAACACCTAGCCAAAAATCCTCCACTGGAAACAGCTGTCTTTAAAAGCCCTTGCCTGTTTCTGAGGTTTCCTGAGTTGTACATATACTCAACAATCGTGAAAAAGCAACTATGCATGTGCTTGATTATAACATGATGATCTTTTCCATTTAATAGGCTACTCCTAAAAAGAACAACAACAAAATACTCTGTCTCCAGAGCCTTTAAAAATCAATCAATCAATCAATCAATCACTTTCTCATTGTTCAAGGAGAGAGAAGTCACATAGTTCTGTGCCTATAATGTACTCCCATTCTTTCTTTTCTCCCTAAATTCCCTACTTGTATGTTAAATTTAAATTTGCTTCATTATTTTTTATGCAGTATAAAGGAAAGAACCGGGATTGGAAAGAGAGTCTAGCTCCAACTGCAACTCCCACTGCAGTCCCCTCCTTATAATCCAGAATAGGAATTATGTGGGCAAATCTGCCCCTCTGAGGAAAGAGATGTGGGATTCAGAGAGAAAAACTGGTTGGGTTAGCTGAGCACAGCCCTGGCCTGGAAGGGAAGGATAACAGGTAAGTGTTGAGAGAGAAAATACCTTCCTTGGCAGGCCAGGTGGCAGCTGGTAACATTTGTTCATGGACAAAGGCCCAGATGCCACTCCCTCCCTCCACTAGGTCTGCAGGGCAGTAGCCAGAAATTCCTTCCTAATTGCTGTCATTCACAGCCTGTCCCCTGTACCTCCCCATCACCCTCACTCCTCATGCCCCTTACTGATGTATCTAAAAAGGCACTGGAAATAAAATTGCTCTGCTTGCTCTTTCTAATATTATGTCAAGGACTCAACATGCACACACTCTGCTTAGGCTTGTTCACCCTAGAAATCCTGTTCCTCCTCAGCTCTGCCCTGGAAGTACCTTATCCTCTCCTTCTCTGACTGTAGTTGACCTTCCCATGTCCTTCCAGCCCCTGTCTGGTAAGTGTTCATGGGCCTTGAGATGCATGGTTTCCATCGCCATCCTCACCCCACCACAGGCTGCCTCTCCAACCCAGCTGATTTCATGCTACACAGCCTCTGAGTAAACGTCACACTTAGGCCCCAGCAAACTCCATTCTTCTGCAGGCCTAGCAGGGGCCAGGGAACTTCTTTGCCTAATCCAGTGGCCACTGCTTCAGTGCACTTAATATTCACGACAGATAGAACATTTCACGGCGAATTGGACACACATTCAACTGGAAATGAAAATTTTATGACTGTTCTCACTCGGAGCTGCAGATTACACCAGCTGAGAAAACACGGCACAAAAGTACAACCTGTGAACTGTAAAGTATATTAATAATGAAACCACAGCCTGGGAAATGAAGGCTTTATTCTGTTTATATTCTGCTCCATTAATAGAAGGCACTTCCACTAGCTCCGCCCCATTAGCCAGCAATCTGTGCAAGGAAAAGCCTGAGAGACAGAAGTCACCTGCAGAGACCATCCTGTGGCTGCAGGACTCCGTGAGAGTCCAGGCGTCCTTGTAGTGACAGCCACTAGTCAGTGCACTGAGGATTGTGTTCTGGGTCCCAATGTAGAGTAAAGCTGAGCACAGTCTGAAAGAGAACATGTCTGTTTCCTCATTAGAATCACCAGGTTGAAAGAAGATACTGTCATATATCCAGACACCAAGACCAAAACTCAAGTCCACTACCTTCCAGTCACTTCTGATTCATGGAGACCCTCCATTAGACACACCAGGCTGCAAATTCTAACAGGAGGAGATTTCCTTATGGTCTCCCTCGGAGAAAATGAGTAGATTTGAACTGCTGATATTTCAGGAGTAGCCCAACCCTGAATATTCCTTCCATTCACATACAGGGAAAGTCAATGAGAGAACAGTGAGAAAATGAATAGAGTGATCCAGGATTTAAGTGGAAATTCCTAGGTCCACCTACTGCACAGTTTAGTGGCATGTAGGAAGTTCTGGTGCCTTAGTAGTAAAGGAGAACATGGTTTGAGTCCATCAGATGCTATGTGGGAGAAAGATGGGCAATCTCCTCCCGTGCAATTTACTGCCTGGAAAATCTGCTGGAAGGTAAGCTATGAGTTGGCTCCAACTCAATGGTACACAACAATAACAAATTCACCAGAATTCTTTCACCGTATTTATTCATTCTGTATGTTGAGCATATAATCTGAGAATAGGGACTTTATGAAGAAGTGGCAACAAGATTTCAGGATGGCTCATGAAAAACATGGGCAGAGAATGAGAAGAAGATCCTCAATAGACTGAATTGACACAGAGACTATCATTGGGCTCTGGCATTGCTGAGAAGATGAGGCTGGCACAGGATAGGGCAAAGTTCAGATCTGTTCTTATAGACTCGCTACGAGTCATAGTACACTGTAGCTACCACCCGCCACCCCTGCAGATGTGTAGATATAACACTTTGTTGTTCCAAGTGAAGAAAGAACTAAGCTCTTCATGAAGAAAACCAGAACCTTCAACATGAATTATACATCAATGTAAGCAAATAGAACTAGACTAACAAGCAACATCACGATAAATACAGAAAATATTCAAGCTGTCAAGGCTTTCATTTCACATGGATTTATATACAATGCCAATGGGGGGAAAACAGTTAAGAAATCAATTGATGTATTGATTGCATTGGGCAAATATGCTGCAAAGGAGAAAAGGGCAAAAATGCCACCTTGATGATTAAGGGATTAAAATCAAGAATTTTCAGTTATTATGCAGGCATGCACCGCGTGATGAGTAAGACTGAAGAAGTAATGCCTTTGAATTACGATGTTGGTGAAAACTATTGAATAAGCCATGAGTTGCAAAAAGAATAAAAATTCAGTCTTTGAGTAAGTGCAACCATAATACCCCTAGGGATGAAGTTAGTGAGATGTCATCTCATATACTTTAGAAATTATCAGGAAGAACCAGTCCTTGAAGGTGGAAATCATGTTGTAAAAGGAGTGGCTGCAATAATGGACTCAAACTCAAACATAGCAATGACATGAGAATGTTACAGGACACGCGAGTGCCTCATTCTGTTGTACATGAGGTCACTCACTACAAGAGAAAATTTACTTAACAGTATTTAAGAACACAACCAGCGTCACAAAATTCCAGATGTTTCCAATGTCCAAATAATAAAATCCCCTGGGAGAGACAAAGGTCTAACTGTGATTGAGGTGTGTATTGCTGGGAGATTAGTACCATGGTGAACAAGAGGAGTACGGCTGGGTTTGGTCAGGTGCCCAAGACACATAGCCTGTGGCTGCCAGCTGTACTTGCCACAGGTGTTTCAGGCGTTTGTGCTGTATTTGGCAAAGGGCTTGTTTCTTGCACTGTCGACCAGCTCAGGATGATTTATTGATCTACAGTATAATTAGTGACAACTGGAAAGAAGTCAAGAACCAGATGAGGCCACTGTAGGAGCCGGTAAGATGGGGTGGTAGATGGCAGAGACAGAAATGGACTGGCGCAGCCTCTGGAGAGGGAGCGCCTCAATCCAAGAAGCACCCTTATTCCCACTTTCTGTCTCTGCGCCGGGCCTAGGAGGGCGCAGGTCACACTGCTGGCTGAGAGCTCAGGCACTGATAGACTCTCTTTTGGAATACTGGGCAAAGCTTACTATTTCCTTTGACCCTGCAGGCCCCCTAGCTCTACTGGTGACCCATGATTGGCCAAAAAAAGTAGGCAGATGGTCAGTTCTGGGAAGTGGTCAAAATTCACCATGCAGTGGTGCCTGGGTACATTGGAAGGTCATCTTGTGCAGTTTTCTGTCCTCAACAGGGATTCAACACAAGCTGCCAAATAAGTAAATGCCAGTCCCATCTCTGGCCCCAGGCTCTGGTCCCCAGGCATATACTCAAAAGTGGGAAAACTTAGTTTGTATATTGTCATTGTTTCACAAGGATCTATGTATATGCAAAGAGTGCAAAGAAGATATGCTGGAGGGTAATTTAGCTCTGTATTCACACTCTCTCCCTTTCCCTCTCTCTCTCCCTCTCTCTCCACGTATTGGATGGTAAGTCCACTGAGCCATTGGGGTCCCTAGAGTTCCTGCCACTCATACTGCACTGGTAATTTCTCAGCTGCTGAGCGATACTGTGCTTGCCGCTTTCTCACAGCCACACCCCATCTTCACCACCACAGCTCAAGACTCACAACACACCTTTTTTAGGTGATCCCCTCCTCTTCCTCTCTCTCCTTATCACTAAAAACGTCTATGGGGGGAAACGGTGGAGCCGGCGTGCTGTGCAGACGTGCCTGTCGAGCTGCAGTCATGATCATCCCCGTGCGCTGCTTCATCTGCGGGAAGATCGTGGGCAACAAGTGGGCAGCCTACCTGGGGCTGCTGCAAGCCGAGTACACCGAGGGAGACGCCCTCGACGCACTGGGCCTCAAATGCTACTGCTGCCGCCGCATGCTGCTGGCCCACGTGGACCTCACTGAGAAGCTGCTCAACTATGCTCCCCTGGAGAAGTGACCACTCTGGAGAAGTGACCGTGGCTGTACCTCCCGGGCTGGGGCTCCAAGTAGGCCGGGCCTGGCCCAGCCCATGTCACCTCGGCCACTGCACCTCTGCTGACCCACAGACATCTGTGGGCCGGGGATGTAGATCGAGACAATGGTGGAATAAAGCTTTTGTTGAATGACAAAAAAAACAAAACAAAACAAAAAACAAACAAACAAAAAAAGTCTATGGGGTTGACTGCTTATACAACCAGATTCCTCCTCAGGTGTTAAGATGGTGGAATTTGGAACTGCTTACTTTGGACAAGTCCTCAGGAAAGACTCATTTGTAGAAAGCAGAGGGTCACAGGCATTAAAAAAAATAGCTTCATAGTTTTCTATAGGCAAGGATCTTAAGAAATCTAATAGAAAAAATTGAAGTTCCTCTTTTTCTAGTATTATTGATGAATTGTTTTGATTCCTTACTCAGTATGCAAAAATCAAAATGCCTAAAAGTGATGATCTATCAAATATTTGGTGGTTCCCCCCTCCACTCTATTGTCATCTACCTCTTTCTCAAGTTCTTTGTAGTGTGTCTCCTGTGCTGGTGCTTGAATGAGGACAGCAACATAGCGCTTCGACCAGAAAGACATTTTCTTTCAAACATGTGGATTCTAGTGGGAAATTACTGCAAAAAACTAAGGATAGAGCTCTGGTCATATTTGGAACAGGAATCATTTCATCGGAGTATATCAAAGGATTCTTCAAATAGAAAAAAAAATATGTCTCTACTGTCCACTTTTAAAACTGGTGCACCCAAAATTTAAGGTATGGTTCTACAGAGATTCCTTTTTAAAAGATTGCTTTTTAAAAAATGCTTAGGTGTATATTCTTAACTCTATACGCCATTTTGTCTTTGGTTCCATAAAATAATGGATCAGAGACCTAGGGATAAAGTCCAAAATCATAAAGGTCATAAGAGACAAAATAGGACCAATCTTAGAATGCCCAAGAAATGGTATAATGGGCTGAAAAATGCAGCTGAAAATTCACAACCAGGAGACAATCACATTGATGAAACGGGCCTTCCGTGTGCATAAAAAAACTGTTTCCAATACAGTGAAAAGAAAACCTACATATTGGGGGAAATGATCTGTCAATGGCATCTCAGACAAGGATCCCATAAAGAAAATGTACAGAATACTACAGGGCTTCCACAAGAAGAAGACTGATAACTCATCCAATTAAAAGATGGACAAAAGACATGGAAAGATTTTTCACAAAGGGAGACATTCAGACAACCAACAGACACATACATGAAGAAATGCTCAAAATCAGTGGCAATAAGAAGGATGCAAATCAAAACAGAAATGAGATACCATCTCAATCCAGAAGCAGTGGTAAAGTTTAATGGGACAGCAAACAATAAATGTTGGAGAGGATGTGGAGTAACTGGAACTCTCATACACTGTTGGTGGGATTGTAACATGGTACAACCACTCTGGAAGGCAAGTTCCCATTTCCTCAAAAAGCTGAACATAGAAATCCTATATGAGTCAGTTATTCCACTGCTAGGAATACACTCCAAGGGAAATAGAAC
The DNA here is from genome assembly GCF_000299155.1 of Elephantulus edwardii. NCBI lineage: Eukaryota > Metazoa > Chordata > Mammalia > Macroscelidea > Macroscelididae > Elephantulus > Elephantulus edwardii. The sequence goes on from NW_006399870.1 coordinate 8,198,400, forward strand.
TGAAACACAAATGGAGATTTGTACACCAATGTTCATAGCAGTGAACAAGTGTTCACAATAACATGGACATGTAAACAGCCCAAATGGACATCAACAAATGGTTGGATGGAGAAATTGTGGTACATTCACATGATGAAATACTACATAGCACTCAGGAGCAATGATTTAAAAAAAATTAAGATAGTCTAAAGAGCATTATGTTGAAGAAACTAACTCAGGCTCATAAGGACAAATACTATTTAAGTCCATTATTGTAAAAGGAGCAGAATAACTAGTAAGATGAATATAAGTGTCCAAAGATAAAAGGGAAGAGGGGAAGAGGGAATGTGGTAGTGCAGGGAATAACTAGGGTGGTTTTGTTGTTGTTATGTGCCCTTGAGCTGCTTGCCACTCATAGTGACCGTATGTACAACAGCTCTGTCCTGTGCCAATCGCACTGCCTCCAACACTCCCATTACAATCACTCCAGTCACTGAATCAATTCACCTCATAGAGGATGTTCCCCTTTGCCCCATTCCACCACCCTCCCAAGCATGATGTCCCTCTCCAAGGCCTGGTCCCTCCTTACAACATGTCTAAAGTGTGTCAGATGAAGCCTCCAAGAAGCAGCCCAGTTTAACCCTCTCCAGGATGAATCTGTTTGTTTTCTTAGCAGTCCATGGTACTCTCAATACTCTTCTCCAGCAGCACAGCTCAAAGGCATCAATTCTCCTTCTATCCTCCGTAGTCATTGTCCAACTCTCTGATGCATAACAAGTGTTTGCACAGACCATGGCGTGTATCAGACACACCTTAGTCTCCAGAGTGACACTATTGTTCTTCAGTACTTTGGAGAGGTACCTAACAGCAGACTTTCCCATCATAATACGTCTTTTAATTTCCTGGCTATTGGTGCCAAGATTCTTCAGTTGGGTGAGGGAAGCTTAAATTTTAGAAAACCCAAAATGTGTACAAATAATTGGATAACCGAATTGCTTTGTAAACTTTCATATAAATTATAATAAAAATAAAATAATAAACAAAATTTAAAAAGTAGTTCACTAGAGGGGGGAACAAGGTAATCTCAATGAATGTTGTTACATACTCTTGTTGCTGTTATGTGTAATTGAGTCAGAACCAACTCATTATTAACTCTTTAGTGGGTTTTTCAGAAACTGTAAATGGCAGAGAAGATTATTCCTCTTTCTTCCAAGGAAGCAGGAGCGGCATCCACTTCCAAAAGGCTTGCCTCTGGAAACTCTGTGTACGAACAGTGCTCAGGCCTTTTGTTCATAGGGTCACTATGAGTCGGCTATGACTTGATGGCACCTAACAACAATAACAATGATGACAGAGAGAGAGCTACGTTGGCCTAGTGGACAGAAAGTTATGCTACCAAACCAAAGGTAGGTGATTTTAATCTGTGTCCCTCAAGCCTGGTTCAAATTGTTTTCCTGTCAAATATTCTTCTAGGTGGTATCACAGTGGTCTGTGCGTTGCTGTACAGGTAACTCGTAGTTGATATGATGCTGAACACTGTGGCACTGATGTGCCAAATGTGATAATGGTTACCCATGGTGGACAGTGTTTGCGGGAGCTCCCCTACTAAAACAAGCCTGGAAGCAGGAGTGGCATCCACTTCCGAAATGGGTTGCCTCCGGTAACTCTATGTATGAACAGTTCTCAGGCCTTTCGTTCATAGGGTCGCTATGAGTCGTCTATGACTTGACAGCACCTAACAACAACAACAACTTCCAAGGAATATGTGTTGGATTCAAACCACATGCCTTTGGGTTTTCATCCTAACTCCTTGCAAGAAGCCCAAAAGAACGAGAATCACAAAGTTACAAATCCCTTCAAATTGCACAGTCCTACTGGGAATTGCTGTTACTATTGTTGTTATGATCTGTCAAATTGGAAATGACTCATAGCTGACCGTCCAGAGGCTGTAAATCAGAGGATGAGATTGTCTATGTTTCTCCTACAGGACTACTGGTGGATTTGAACCATCTGCAATGGTGTCTCTCTGGAGACTAAGGTGCGCCTGATACAGGCCATGGTCTTTGCAATCGCATGTTATGCATCAGAGAGTTGGACAATGACTAGGGAGGACAGGAGGAGAATTGACGCCTTTGAGCTGTGGTGCTGGAGAAGAGTATTGAATGTACCATGGACTGCCAAGAAAACAAACAGATTCATACTAGAGAGGGTTAAACCAAGCTACTCCTTGGAGGCAAGGATTCTGGGGCTTCATCTGACATACTTTGGACATGTTGCAAGGAGAGACAGGTCCTTGGAGAGGGACATCATGCTTGGGAGGGTGGAGGGATGGTGCAAGAGGCGAAGACCCTCTATGAGGTGGACTGATTCAGTGACTGGGATAATCGGGATGGGTGTGTCAGAGGCAGTGCGATTGGCACAGGATAGAGCAGGGTTTAGGGCTGTTGTACATAGGGTTGCTATGAGTCGCAAATGACCCAACGGCATATAACAACTACACAGTCTTTGGTTGGTACCACAGCTCCTTACAACTAGGCTGTCAGAGCACAGGAAAAGTATGTACAATAGAACAATAACAGGTCAGACTTCAGTCTAACAAATAATTTCTTTTTACAGAATTACAAATTCAAGACCAGAAACCCTATTACAGAAACTACAGTGAGTCTGAATACTCATTATTTGTGATCTCTAACTTCTGATACACACTGATTTACTGACCTTTATACTTCCTCAGTCTCCACACTGCAACAGTTCTCCTGGCAATGACATGTTGGTAAGTACTGTCACTTTGCAGGTAAAGAAACAGGGACAATGAGAAGGGAAGTGACATACCTTATTCGGGTTAGACTATCTTAGAACCTCGATTTTAATTGACTGCTTTTACACCAAGAGCTAAGCATTCTCTTAACATCTGGGGCAAAAAGGATTCTTTTGAAGTTCTTTCTCTATTATCTGATTCTGACTTCAGGGAAACAGTGCCTGTGTTTTCTCTAAAACACCTGTACTCCCCTGCAACCCACCACAGCACTCCAGTCCACGGTGCCACCTTTCATGTGGAGAGCACCACAAAACCCAAGTGAGCTGGAGCATAGCTCCAGTGGCTGAAACATCCTGATGCTGACAGAATGGGGACATATTTTTAAGCTCCAAATGTTATAATAATACCTCAGGGGTGTCATTGGCAAAGTTTGGCGAAAAAGGCTTTAATTTGTGAACTGATGTCAGGAATCTCTGATCTGCTGGAGCAGCTCTTCTTAACCCTCAAATAGGGTGGCTACTGGGTTGCACGAAGCTGACAAAGAGGCAGCAACGTTATGGGCAAGATGTGCAGCCTGTATGCTCTGAAAGCCAGGGCAGAGGGAGACACATGAGCTGCCCAGACCGCTTCCTCATCCCACTTAGTTTATTTATCCTTACTCTCTTTTTAGTGTCTTTTTCTAGAAAGAATATGCCCTAATTTGACATTTGTTTTCACAAATTGATAAGCCATTCTAGCTGCCAAGAAAGTCAAAAGAAAAATCTCTGCTATGTTCTTCAATAATTTAACTTATAAAGATGGTGCTTGCTTTGAGAGCAGATAAATTAAAAAAAAAATAATGTAAATAAAATAATATTAGTAAATTTTTTTTTCTGGATGGTTTCCTAGGCATGTCTATTTGTGCTGAGAGGGAAATTAAATTGAAAAAATCAAGGTGATGATATCAAGCACCCAGGTTTGACCTTGTTGCTGTCACTGCATGTGCCCAGGTCATGTCTGTTAGCCTCATGCGAGCTAACTCTCAGAAATTCACTCTAAGGGAAGGAGATCACATCATGAAGGGAGAGGCTCTCACAACAAAGGCTGCTTGAAATCTTCATTCCCAAGGGTTGCTTCTTAAGGGATGATCTCTTCTGTTCATGGGCAATTGGGCATAGTGGACATGCTGCAAATTAGGCAGCAGGGCTGGGGGTATCCAGTCACAATTGTGGACACAAGGTTTACATAAAAGTATTTGCAAAGCAGTCGTGCATTTTCATGATGCCTGTTAAGTAAAGCATAAAAACAATTATCTATGTCACAGATACTTTGAGTATAGCGGTCAGAGGCCACTGCTTCATTCTATAAAGAAAAATGTGACAGGTCATGACTGGAAGTAAAGACCCTTGGACAGAGCTGATTTAATTCCAAACAAGAGTACATAGCTTCTGTTACAGTTTTAATGCATTTTTTAATATGTATTCAATAGTCAAAGTATCTCACCAGTTACTTTGGCACATGTCATTAGACATGCAAAGTGTGTGGGTAGATAATGAGAAGTAAACACTACTAAAATGTGTTATGTGTTGTGCTGTTAACCAAAATAACATCATTTCAAGTCTACCAGCTGATTCAAGATTCAAAGGTGGGCACTCTTTTCCTAAAGATTTACAGCCTCAGAAGCTCATGCATGTTCACCATGAGCTAGGATTGAATCTATCACAGTAGGCATTGCATTTTATACATTTCATATTTATGTTGTTGTTATGTGCCTTCGAGTCACTTGAGAATCATAGCGACCCTATGTACAAGAGCCCTAAAGGCTGCTCTATCCTGTGCCAACCTCACTGTCTCTGACACACTCACTCCCACCACCCCAATCACAGAACCAATCCATCTCATTGAGGGTCTTCCTCTCCTGCACCATCCCTCCACTCTCCCAAACATGATGTCCCTCTCTAAGGACTGGTTTCTTCTTGCAAAATGCCCAAAGTATGTCAGACGATGCTTCAAAGTCCTTGACTCCAAGGTGCAGTCCAGCTTCACCCTCTCCAGGACAAAACTGTTTGTTTTCCTAGCAGTCCATGGTATATTTAACACTTTTCTGCACCTAAGCTCAAAGGCATCAATTCCCTTTCTATCATCCTTCATCACTGTCCAAGTCTCCGATGCATAGCATGTAATTGTGAAGACTACAGCCTGGATCAGGTACACCTTAGTCTCCAGCCTGATGGCATTGCTCTTCAGTCCTCTTGAGAGGTCTCTGACAGCTGACTTTCCCAGTGCAATTAGTCTCTTGATTTCCTGGTTGCTGGTACCAAGAGTGTTGTCTGTGGAGCCAAGCAAGCAAACTAAAACTGTTAACTATCTCAATCTCTTCACCATTATTTACTGGTGCTGACAATTGGTTCAGTGGTGAGAATCTTTGCCTTCTTGACATTGAGCCTCAATCCATATTGAAGGCTGCATTCCTTGACCTTAAGCAGCAAGTGCTTCAGGTCCTCAGTTTCAGCAAATAGTGTTGTGTCATCTGCATAACACAGGTTGTTGATGAATCTTCCACCAATTCTGATGCCTCCTCATGCAGACTAGTGTCTCGGATGATCTGTTCTGCATATAGATTGAAAAGGTATGGAGACATAATACATCCCTGACAGACCACCTACTTGATTTTGAACCATCTAGTGTCTCCTTGCTCTGTTCTGATGACTGCCTCTTGGTTCAAGTATAGGTTTCGCATAAGTACAATCAAATGTTCTGGGATTCCCATTCTTGTCAGAGTCAGCCATAGCTTGTTGTGATCCATACATTAAAAAAATAATTTTATTTAATCAGCACTAAACATTCAATGAAGCAATCAAGAAATTAAATTATATACTGTATCGGAAAAATTTGTGGCAAAAGATCTCCTTAAAATTTGTAAAACTCAAAGATGTCACTTTGATAATTAAAATGCATCTGTCCAGAACAATAGTAATCTTTTATTCACCTGTGTATGTTTCTGTTAAAAAAATAATGAATAAAGAAGACAAAAAGTTGAAGTGGTCAAACTGGTGTTCACAAACAATATATATGGTGGAATTCCAAAAGAATAAACAAATAAGTCTTAAAAACAATCAGACTGCTCCTTAGAAATTAAGACATCCAATAGTCAACTGATTTATGACAAGAAGATGAAATCAGTTAAGTGGGGAAATGACAGCCTTTTAAAAAAATGGTGTTGGCAAAATTGGAAAAGTATCTGCAAAAGACTCAAACAAGATCAACACCTCACTCCATATACAAAAAACAACTCAAGGTGGGTCATGGACCTAGGACTAAAACCAAGGACTACAATCTTCATTAAAGAAAAGCTTGAATGAATGCTAGAAGTCCTAATTTGCAACATAAACAGTCTTCCATGTATCCAGAAAAACCTAAAACCAGGAGAAGATAAAATAGATGAATGGGACCTTGTAAGAATCAAATCCCTATGAACATCTAAAAACTTCTCCAACAGGGTAAAAAGGGAAGCCAAAGACTGGGGAAAAAAGTATAATGATATATCAGATAAGGGACATATATCCAGAATTTATATGATATTGAGCACAACAACAATATAAAAGTAAATAATCCAATAGAAAAATGGGCACAGGATATGAGCAGACACTTCACCTAAGAAGACATTCAGATGGCTAACAAGCACATGAAGAAATGTTCAAAATCCCTAGCTCTAAGAGAGATGCAAATCAAAACAACTATGAAATATCATCTCACCCCAGTCAGAATTGCAAAATTTAACAGAACAGCAAGCAACAAATGCTGGCGAAGTTGTGGAGAAACTGGAACTCTTATTCACTGTTGGTAGAAGTGTAAAATGGTGCAACCACTGTGGAAGGCGGTATAGTGCTTTCTCAAAAAGTTGCAAATAGAGATACCATTTGACCCAGCAATTCCAATACTGGGAATATACCCCAAAGAGACCATAACTGACATCCAAGCAGATATACGCACACCCATGTTTATCATGTCTTTGTTCACAATAGCAAAGAGTTGGAAACAAGCTAAGTGCCCATCAACAAATGAATGGATAGAGAAGCTGTGGTATATCCACACAATGGAATACTATACTGCATTGAAAATAAAGGAATTCATGCAGTATTATTCAAAATGGGTGATGCTGGAGGTCATTACGCTAAGTGAAGTATCTCAGTCACAAAAGGAAAAATACTGCATAGTGTCACTGTTGTAAAACAGGACTGGCCTCAGGGTTGGGGGGAGACTGAGAAAGATGGGTTCAATAATGTATACTGCACTGAAACAGATGAGGGAGAAAACTGTTTAAAAGGGATATGTGATTAGGTATGTTTGTTATGATAGGAGTCCAGAGTGAAGGCTGCATAGTGGAGTGGATCTGAGGGTAGGGATTGTAAAACAATGAAAGAATTTTTCTTTTTTTTTACTTTTCCAAGAGGGTAGTGTACTGGGGGGAGAGAGAGTTTGGAGGGGAGAGAAGTACAACAATGAATGAATGGAAATGCAAAGTCTCTGTAAATTTTCATTGAAATTAATAATAATTTTTTTAAAAAAGAAATTAAGACATCCAGCTTTTACTTAATTACTTTGGCCAAGACCCCAGGAAAGACCCAGTGATGGAAATTTGTGGGTCATGAAAAGAAAGTAAAATACATAGATAATTTTCTGTAGGTAAATATTTTAAGAAAGCTAATATTTGGGGGTGGAGGGACAGCACAGGAGGGGAAGTCCCTCTATGAGGTGAATTGATTCAGTGACTGGGATAATCGGGATGGGAGTGTCAGAGACAGTGCAATTGGCATAGGAAAGAGCAGAGTTTAGGGCTGCTGTACATAGGGTCTTTATGAGTTGCAAGCGACTTGAGGACACATAACAACAACAACAATATTTGGGTCTCCCTTATCCCTATTGTTACTGACAAATTGCTTTGATTTATTATTCCAAACACCAAAATCTAAGACTTGATTTTGTTTCCCATTTTATTTTCATCCACCTCTTTCTCAAGTTGTTTTGCAGTGCCTCCGCTGTTGGTGTTTTAAAGAGGCCAGTGACTCAGCACTTCAACCAGGAAGGCATTTTCTCTCAAACATTTGCTGTCTTTAATGGGGAAGTATGGCATAGAACTACCCATAAAGCTCTGCTCACATTTGGAAAAAGAATCATTTCATTGGAGTGTATCAAAACATTTTTCAGCCCGAAAATTTGAGTTGCTATAATCCAGTTTCAAAATTGGTGCATCTTAGACAAAGAATTAAGGTTGTAGTTACATAGAGATTCACTCCAGAAGACTGTTACAATTATGCTTTTCTTTTACACTTAGGTTTTCATTTCTTGGCCTTTTAAAAATGTTTTATCGATCGATATTATGATTATACTGAAAGTTGACAGAAAGGTTGAGTTTTCATTCACTCATTGCTGCACATTTTCCTCCCTCCTCCTTTTTCTCTCCTCCCCTAGTCCACTTTGCAATTCACCTCTTGTAGCAGATTATCATCAGGCATATAATGTATATTCTTTTCAGACAGTTCTTGGTGTATACTCTTAACTCTATACCCTTTCTTGTCTTTGGTAAATATATATATAATTTCAGTAAATCAAAATGGCCTCAGGCCTAGGGAAAGGAGAGCATGATTGCTATAGACCAAAAGATCTACAATAAACTATTTATGCTTTTGCCTCTTCTATAAAATTGTAAAACCCATAAAGGCTGAAACCATGTATCATTCAACCCTACTTTTCCACTTTATAACATTATTTACATTTATGAAAATAAATGGAAAGACATATAACTGTGTGAATCCCAACAAATTGTGGCTAACATTGAGAAGAACGGGAATCTCAGAACACCTGATTATGCTCATGTGAAACCTATGCTTGGATCATGAAGCAATTGGCAAACAGAGCATAGAAACACTTCATGGTTCAAAATTAGGAAAGGAGTGTGTCAGGAATGCATCCTATCTTCATATCTTTTCAATCAATATTCAGAACAGATTATCTGAAAGGCTGGATTTTATGAGGAGGAATATGAAACCATGACTAGAAGAAGACTCTTCAACAACCTGTGTTATCCAGATGACATAATATTGCTTACTGAAACTGAAGAAAGCCTGAAATTTTTGCTGCAAAAGGTCAAGGACTGAAGTCTTCAATGCGAGTTGAAAGTCAATTTTAAGAAGACAAAGATTCACACCATAGGGCAAATTTGCAGCACCATGCTAGATGGAGAAGAGATTGAAATTGTTAACTATTTCAGTTTTCTTGGCTCCACAATTAGTATTCTTGGCACCAACAACCAGGAAATAAAAACTCTAATTACATTAGGAAAATCTACTGTCCAAGTGCTACAGAGCAATGATGTCAGTCAGGAGACTAAGGTACACCTGATCCAGGCCATGGTCTTCAGAATTGCTTGCTATGAATCAACGACTAATTATAACAGAAAAGAATTGATGTCTTTGAGCTGTGGCACTGGAGAAGAGTACTCAATATACCATGGCCTTCCAGCAGACCTAACAGGTTTAACCAAGAGAATGTGAAACCAAGTTTCTCCTTGGAAGCAAAGGTTTTGAAGTTTTGTCTCATGTACTCTGCGCATGTTGCCAGGATGATCAGTCCTTGAAGACAGACATCATGCTTGGAAAGATGGAATGATGGCTCAAGAGAGGAAGACCATGGAGGAGATAGATTAACAAAGTAACTGGGGTAATGGGGGTAGAAGTCTTAGAAAAAGAAAAATTGACTCAGGAGAGGACAGGTTTCAGAACTATTATGCATAGGGTCACTATGAGTCATAAGCAACTTAATGGTATATAACAAGAACAGCAACATTTATGAAAAGCCAAAACACACTGGCTTAAAGGCAATTTCGTCTCACAGTGAACCCTTATAGAACGGACCAGAACTGCCCATATGGTTTTCTAGGTTATAATCTTTATGAAAACAGATCACTGTTTCTTCTGTGGAGTTTAACTCATTGACCTTTATTTAGGTAGTGTTTAAACAATACCAATTTTAAAAACTGCACCACCAGTGTTCCTTAATAGAAATTTCTGGATGCTAAGAAAGTGTTTGTAGATGAATACATATTGTTAGTAAATGGGTGTGTGCAAGGTTGAATGGATGGATAGATAGGTAAATGGATGGAAGGGTGAACAAATGAAATAGGAAATGAATACATCTCCAAAATCACACATTTTCCAAAATCAAGTGGAATAATTAAACAAAGTGAAATTAAATTATGCTCAACTGATCTTTTTAAATTTATAATTAAATTTTAAAAATAAAATATTTTTGTTATTTTAAGATTATAAAGACTAAAGCACATATTCTCACACACTATCATTAAAACTTCACGCATATATCCTTGAATACAAATAATGATTTTTCAAAACTGATACAAAAACTTCAGTAGAAGATTAAAGTAAGATATCCCCAATTTAAACTGCCTGACACTTCCACAATCAGCAGTAAACAAAAATCTTTTTTTTTTCTCTCTCTTTCTCTCTTTCCCAGAGATTCTTTCCCAGCATTGCATGGGAAAACAAAGAGGAGAGAAAACTGAGAAAGGATTTTAGAAGTATGTCAACACACCTTTTAGAGGAATAAAGGGAATTTTCTAGGGAGTAATTTTGTCCATTTCACCCCTGATTACCTGGACTAGATATATGAGATAATTGTTTTGAGTTTCAAATTTGATAGCCTGTGTAGAAGAACATTTTCAAGTAGATAATTTGGGAGAGTCAAAAAAGCAAACAAAGTGTGTATTTTTTCCTTAGAGAGAGGATTGCATTTGGATTCTGAGAGTCCAAAGATATACTCAAGCCGTTCTATTTTTTTCTTAGCTGGTAAGCTAAAAGTACTATTTTAGGATACTTTAGGAATATAATGTTTTTCCCTCTAAAGAATGAAGGCATGGGCTAATTCCAGTGTTTGTGTTTTCTAGCATAGTTAGAACATTATTTCTCAGAAGTCTTCAGCCTCATTTATCCTAGAACCTGTGCAGAAGTTGTCAGCATTCAATGGAGCAAATGTATCACATTGCCATTCATCTTCCTCTTAGACACTTCACTGTTGCTGCGTGGAACATGCTCTAAACCACTCCACCATTACTGGGGGGTTTTAGAGAGGTACAGGCCCATCTCTGCCATAGACTCTTCTGGTGGCTCCTCTCTACTCAGAGAACTGTCGTGGCTCAGGAGCAGTAGCACCATGTCACCTCGTCAGGACTGTAGGCTTTCCCATTCTACCCTAGACACACTGAAACATGATCTACTTTTTAACAAGGTCCTTAGCTGATTTATATGCACCTTATAGTTTGAGAAACACTAACACAGACATGAAACTTTGCTTTGCTGAAGAGTCTTTTTCCTGCTGCAGTTTTCCCACTGTATTTCAGCTGAGGGTTATATGTACCACAAGTAGTTTTCTGTTTGCTCAGCTAAGAGGAGTTATGAACTTTCTAACATACTTTTGCACCCTTTCTCCCCCTGACAAAAATCAACTTGATTGTTTATTGACCTTTTGCTTCTCATAATCTGTCTGCAGTGTGTTGCTCTGCCTACTCTGAAATTATTATTGAAAGTGTTTCAGAGTTGTAAGAGGTGCTCATGTATCCCTTCTAAGCCATAACCCTGTGTCCTCTTTGTTTCCCCCATATGCTCCCTCTTCCTTTTTTGCCTACCCAAGGTCATAGACCTACTTGTCTGCCCCTGCTGTGTTTACCTCTACCCCTTAGCTCCAGTCCCTTTCTCAGTGACTTCTCCAATCCTTACTGATTAAGTGCACATCAAAGACAGTGGCAGATTTACAGGTTAAGAGTGATTTATTAGAGTGCACTGCAGCCAAATTAATGCTGGCTATAACGTAGTTTACCTCATTAAACAATGCATACCAAGATCCTGTCTGTCGTAAAACAATTGGTCTCTGAAGCCCAGTATTCATCTTTCAGGGTTGCTGGGAGATAATAAATGGGTAATATTCCAGTGATAATGGTAATGGAGTCACGGCTCAGAAGCTAATATTATGGCAAAGTTGTAATTATTTCAACAGTAAACAAGGGGATGGTTGAACTGCCAACAGAATTCAAGCCCATTGAAATGGTTCTGTTAATTTACTTGGAACTCAGGCCTGAGACTGGCAAAGAGAACAGGCTAGAGTTTATATTTACTACTCGGGTGTTCCAAATCTCTCTCTCTGTTCTTTAATTTCTGCTGACAGTGGAAAGACAACCATTCCCATGTTTCTAAGTCCCTTATTTCTGATAGGTAAGAAATAGCGGGGACTGTCTGGATTCAAGTCCCACCCTCAGAAGTAGGACCAGAAAGAGGGGCCTTCCCCACGTGTTACTTAATTGGGGATGCCTACAGCCCAAAACTTTCAGAGTAAGTGGATCCTTCTGAGCAACTGCTCTGAGAGAACAAGGTGATCCAATGGGGAAACAAAGGATCTCTAAATGACACACTCCTCCAAATCTAACTGATTTGACAGGTAAGAGAAATTCTGGTAGAGGTATTTAGTGGCCTAATGGTAAGGATTTGTGCTGCCAACTCAAAGGCAAGTGGTTCAAATCCACCATTTGCCCTGTGGGAGTAAAATGGTCAACAGCCTCCCGTGCAATTTACAGGCTGTGTAAGCCATTGGAAGGTTATCTATGAGTTAATTCTGACTTTATAGCACATAACAATGACAAGAGCTCTGATGGTCTAATCCATAGCGAGTTGCACTGATAATACAAAGACTAAGATTTTCCACTAGCGGCTTCTCAGGAGAAAGATCAGCACTATTCTCTCATAAGATTCACAGGTTCTGAAATCTAAAGGAAGGTCAGCTATGAGCCAATGACAACCTGACAGCAATGAATTTTAGGGATTTTGAAGACTCAAAGGCATAATTTCTAAGATGAGGCTGCTGAGTTAGGAATCTGTGATTCTCAAAAGCTATTTAAAGCCTGGTAAAAAGTTGACTCACCACGTCTTACTGATATCTGAAAGGCCAAATGAGTCAAGATTGAACTACAGGCTGTAAGAAGACCCCATGAAGCCAAGGCCATTGAGTATATGCTACCTGAGGGAAGAAGAGATTCAAAGACCCCCTGATTTTCACCTATGATACCAAGGTGAACTAATTTGATTTCCTATTTTGCACATACCAGTTATTGATATCTGAATAACACACCAGCTGCAAATAGTCTGAAGATAGTAAGAGTCATTTTATTGTTTTCATAGGTCTGGGGTTCACTTTGCCCAGTGAGCCAGTTCTTGTTTGGGCTTTTGATGATGTCATGGACTATGGATAGGCCATGGTCTTTTCAATCACTATGTTTTGGACAGCTAGACAATGAAGACAAATGACAGAAGAATTGGAGACTTTTTACTGTGGTTTGGGGAAGAGTATTGAATATCCTATTGACTGTCAAAAGAACAAACAGATATGTGTTAGAGAAAGTGCATCCAGAGTTCCTTGGAGGCAAGAGTGGCAAAGTTTCTTCTCTCATATTTTGGGCATGTTGTTAGTAGAAATAATTTCTTAGAGAGGGCCATCATGCTTGGAAAGATGGGACGTCAGCAAAAGAGAAGACACTCAGCGGGATGAATAGACACAATGACTACAATAATGGGCTCCAGCATGTCAAATGTGATGAAGACGACACAGGATACCACAGGGTTCTCTCTGATCTGTTTTTAAAGGGCCACTATGAGTCGTTCTTACTTGATGACATTTCACAACAAGAGAGTTGAGATCATTGCAAAGACTCATTACTTACAGATTACAACTGGGACCTAGAGATTTGGCATTCTTTAGCCCTTTCTTTGTCTGTCTGTAATTCTTTATCTCTAGGGTCTAATCATGGGATAACTATTTTCATCTAGATACCTGAAAGTCATTCAGTGAGTGTACTGTGTATAATCTGGCAAATCTACGTGGTATTAAGCCTCATCCTGAAGTCATACAGCCTCACTTTCAACTCATTTTAGCTGGGAGTTACATTCCAGGGAAAGGAATTTGAGTTGGTTTAATGGAAGGAAAAAAAAAAAAATGTAGAAATGACTTAACACCATCACAGTTCACTGACCCTGTTGGACTTTTTCATTGTCATTGCATATCAGTGCTATGGTTTCTCTGTCTCTTATAGGAAATGGAAATCTATCACTCTTTAGTTTTTTTCTATCTCTATTTCACTGTCTTTGAGTTGAAACTGGCTTATAGTTGATCCTTCAGCTGATTTCTGAGGATGTAAATAGAATGGAGGTTGTTGATTTTGTTGCATACCATCAAGTTGGAACTGACCCATAGTTGACCCTCCAGGGGTTTTTCAGAGGCAGTTTATTGTACAGGAGGGAGGAAATTGCTCATCCTTCTCCTGCAGAGCAGCTGATGGATTTGAACTACATGATTTTGGGGTTGCAGGGCAGTTTCTTACCACTAGGCCACCAGAACTCCCTAGAGTTCTGAATGGGAGAATGGGAGGAGATGGCCCATTTTCTCCTGCAGAACATCTGCAATCTTTGGGTTGGCAGCACAACTCTTTATTGACTAAGCCATCTATATCTATTATAGACTGATGCATTACACCCATCCACTGCACCCCTCCTCCTGTGCACAAATGAAAAACAGGCTGAAAAAGGCTAGGCAAAGGTCCTAAAACACAAGCACAGGCCCACTTGATTACAAGTCTATGCTCTTTCTGTTGCATTATTTTCCTTTTAAGTAAAATTAGTTTCTACAAATACCATAAGTGTTCTTATCTGTAAGATGGAAATGATAACAGTACCTGCCACATGGGGATGTCTGAAGATTAAATGTGATAACAGATGAAAAGCACTTTGCAAAGAATTTAGCAGGGAATAAATGCTCAAGAAAAGTTAGCTAAGGATGCTTTTATATGGCTTCAATAAAAGCAAAATCGCTCTTGAAGCCAAGGTTTTATTTTGTAAATATCCATTAGGATCAAAATTGCATGAAATAGTTTTATGATAAATTGTAGCTGTAAATTTGATATAAAATTAAATAATAAAGCTTGCTGGTATTTTAAACAGACTGTAAGACATTTCAATAAGAGATGCTTGAAGAGGCCCTTAGAAATTACAGCATCACTGACTACTTTGTGCCACTATATCACATTCCATATTTCAAATAGACTATTTCCAAAGGTGAATAGTAATTAACTCCAAACTTTTCCCAGGGGACTAGATTTTTAAAACTCTAATGACGGAATAACAAATAGACCCATAAATAACTGTGTGGAAGTATCTTGAAATACCTACCTAATACTTTCCTTTGTTAGACTTAAGCATTAATTCTTCTGATGGAAGATAGTCTAGTCTCATGTGACTTCAAAGAAGATAACTCAGATAATTGGTTAAGAAGTCCATGGAGACCCTTTTTGGACACACAGAATTCCTTAGTGATGCATAGATAGTGATAAGAGATGAGAAATGGAAAGACAAAGACTCTAACTTGATAAGTTTCCCTCTCTTTCTGGTATTATTTAGCCATCTGGTAATATTTAAACTGTCACTGCTTTAATCCAGTTGACAACACAATGGGAACACAATAAGGAAAATAACCTGGAGGCAAGAAATGCAAAAGTACTAAAACACACACACACACACACACACACACACACATAGACATGCCTGACAGTCTGTTTCATGTTGATGCATCACAGAAACAATATAGCTTTTCCCCCCCATCTTCCTCAGTAGTCAAATGATGATTCTAATGGCATTTAATGAAGATGAAAGCAGAGATTACAACCCCTTAATGAGAAAGCCCATGTGGGTTGACTTTAGGGGCTGGGCTTTCATCCAGAAATCATCCCATTGACAAAAGTAGAGATTGCCATAACTTTAATTGTTGCCAGAACAGAAAGTTTAAGATTATAATGGAACTCTGTGAATCATAAGAAGAAAATGAAATTAATAAAACCAGGCTCTGTCCTAAGGTGAGAATTATTTTAATACATGGTATGTTTTCTGATTTTTCACCAAAAGCTTATTCATAATTCAATGTCTTATTTTCTCCAACTGTACCTACTTGAAATTTAAAATTGGACATCTATTTCCAAGACTTCTTTTAATAGTCCAAATATCAACACACACATTTTGAAAAATATAAAAGTTATAAAGAGGCTTATAAATAATAACTATATTCCCAATTGTTATCAATACTGTTAATTAATTTTTATGGGAATACTGAGATTCAGTTTTAAAAATTACTTCCTGGCATGATATCACAAGAAAAGGAAGACATTCAGATGGCCAACAGACAGATGAAAAAATGCTAAAAAATCACTAACAATCAGAGAGAAGCAAATAAAAACTACAATGAGATAACATCTGACCTAACACAGCATTTAATAAATATTAGCGAGGATTTGGAGAGATTGGAACTCTTGTGCACTACTGATGGGATTGTAAAACAGTACAAACACTTTGGATGGCAGTTTGGCATTTCTTCAAAAAGCTGAATAGAAATCCCATATGACCCAACTATCGGACTGCTAAGAATATATCCCACAGAAATTAGAACTGAGACATGAATGGAGCTGCACACACCTATGTTCACAGCAGCTTTATTCACAATAGGAAGAATATGGAAAAGTTTTAAATTCCATCAATAAAGCAATGGTTGAGAGATCGTGGTACATTCACATGATGAGATACTATGCAGCTCTAAGGAACAAAGATTTTACAAAATCCTATACAATATGGAAGACTCTAGAGAACACTGGGCTAAGTGAGCTAACTCAGTCTCAAAAAGACATATACTGCATAAGACCATTCTTGTAAAAACAGAATGAAAAATAGTAAGATATGTGTAATAAATGTATGAAAGGAGAGAAGGAATGGAGAAGGGGGCAGTGAAAGGGGAATAGTGGAAATCACTAGGATAGCAGAGTTTGGTGGGCAGATGAGATGGTAAAGGAATAAGAATGATTCAATTAGGACTCAAAAAGATAAGGTAATAATAGGCATAGAACAATAGTAATTAATTTTAGAAAATACAAATAAACATCATCACAGTATCAGTTTAGAAGAGACCTGTCTAGACTTTGGAATTACCACATTGTGTCAGCAATATAAAGAGACAGTAAGTCATAGAACTTAGCAGAAGCTCTGTGGCCAAGATCTTCCCTCCGTACAACCTCAAGCAAAAATTTTCTGTGAAGTCGATACATGGGATTTGAACTTACACCCTCCTAAACAACAGAATGGGGATATAGCAGAGCAAGGGTAGAGACAAGTCACAAGTACTTGGGCGGATAGGCAGTGAATGGATTAGTTATTTCTGTAAGGGAAGTGTCTTTCATCTGGTAGGTAAAATGCATGTCTGTCAGATATTCTTCTAACAGTGAACATCCAAATTATGACAGACTAGGAAGAAGGATTGGCCATCCACTTCTCAAATATAACTGGCCTTTGAAAACCCTATGTACAGAAGAGCACACTTAGACTAACAGATATGGCAATTAAAGTTGAGCCCTCAAATTTAGAAACATAAAGGAGAGAAAAACAGTTGTAAGAAGAAATTAAAAATTGGTATGTGGAATGTGAGAAGCACGAGTGTAGGAAAATTGGACATTGTAAAGAAAGAAATGGAAAACATAAATATTGACAAGTTAGGTATTAGCAAAATGACATAACTTGGCATGGGGCATTTTGAATCCCACAATCTATTAAGTTGGAGATAAAAAGGTGAGGAAAAGGCCTTTTCTAGATCCATCTTGTATTGTAAGTATTGTGAGTGACAGGATAATATCCACACACATACAAGGAATACCTGTTAATACCACTATCATTTAAATTTATGAGCCTACAACCAAAGCCAAAGAGGAGAAACAGATGATTTGTTGCAGTCAGAAATTGATCAAACATGTAACCAAGATGCATTAATAATAATAATGAGTGACTGGAATGCAAAAGTTGGGAATCAGGAAGAGGGATCAGTAGTCGGAAAATACGGACTTGGTGACAGAAATGAGGCTGGAGATTGAATGCTAGAATTCTGTACAATCAAGAATTTATTCATAGCAAATGCCTTTTATAAGAATCATAAACACAGTTTATACACATGGATTTTACCTTATGGGATGCACAGGAAACATACTGAATACATCTGTGGAAAGAACCACTGGAGAAGTTCAATATTAGCAGTGAAAACTAGGTCAGGTGGATTGTGGAACAGACCATCACTGCTCATATGCAAGTTCAAAATAAAATTAAAGAAGGTTAAATTGTATCCACAGGAATCAAAATTTGGCCTTGAGTCTATCTCCCAGGAATTTAAAAACCAACTCAGCAATAGGTTTGAGGCCTTGAAGACTAATGAATGAAGATGAGAAAAGCTGTGGGAAGATATAAAGAATATTGTTCATGTAAAAGCAAAAAGTCATTAAAAAGAAGGAAAAAGAAGAAAAGGCCAAACTGGATGTCAGAAGAGACTCTGAATAGATAACTTTATGAAACACAGTGTTATGCAAAATGGAGTATGGCCACATGTTTTGACAAAGTGGAGGATGATTGTGTTATTACATAACTACTGAATGATTTCATTAAATAGTTGCCAAACTACTGAGAAGCATGAACCAGCCAAATTGACACCAAACTTGAATAATTATATGAATGTTACTCTATCCTTCCACTATGGCATGAATTATCATCAGATATGCCATTCACACCCAAAATAGTCTAATAGTAGACTTTAACTCTTGCTGTAGACATGAACTGTCAGATAATGAGACACTCAGCAAGTGAGGAGTGGGTGTATTTGTAAGTTACTCTTGACAATATGAAACCATAATGATGAGATTCTGAATGACTTTACTGAAAAGATGTCTAAAGAATTAAAAAGAAATATAATACATGGAAATAGCACATAATATGGTCATAACCATCCAGTTACTTCTGTTTTTTAAATGAACTCAGTGCTTGCAGGTATTTTTCAGAAAGAAATGTAGGTAAAATTACTGCTGATGGTACTAAAATATGGGATGAAAACCACACAAAGGAGTTTACAATTATATGTTATTAATGTGGGGTGTTGGTTAGATATAAGCATTTTATCCTAGGAAATGATGGATATGAGGAATGTGAAATGGATGGTTCCAGACATTGTTGTTAAGTGCTGTCGAGTCATACATGACTCCTAGTGACTCTATGAACAAAAGACCTGAACACTTTTATAACTTTCATCATTTTTCTAAGCTAATAGTTTCTGGAGGGAAGCTTTTTCAGGAGTGTTTGCCATTCTTGCTCCCACGTCTGTTTTAATCTGGAAGCTCCAACAAACAGTATCCACCAGCATTTGACATATCAGTGTCACAGTGTTTAGCATCACAGCTACCAAGTCACCTCTGTACTGCAAATTGACAGAGCAGTGCTATACCACTTAGAAAAATGTTTGACCAAAAGCATAAAACCAAGTTCCAGAGCTGCAGGCCTGAGGGTTCAAATGCCTTTTTAAATAGAAGGCCAAAACCAATCAACTCAGACCCTATTGTGACCAACACACCACACCCAAGCCTCAACCAAAACAGAAAACACACCTTTGTTGAATCCAGAGAAGTTGACAACAGTGATGGCTGTGCAAAGTGATTAACATAATTAGTGTGATTAAATTGTATACATGGAGAATGTTGCTATGTCAAGTGTTATCGTACGAGTATATTTCTTACTATTTTTTATAATTTTATTTTATTAATTTTAATGAACGTTTACAGAGATTTTGGATTTCCATTCATTCATTGTTGCATTTTTCTCCCTGCCCACGCCCCACCCCCACACCAGTTTGCTCTTCTCTTTGAAAAGTAAAATAAAAATTATTTTATTGGTATATAATTCACCCACCCACACACACACCCCGCCCTGGGTACACTCCGCTATGCAGTCTTCATTCTAGACTCTTGTCGTGACCTTAATACCCAATCGTATACTGCTTTTAAACTGTTCTCTCCCTCATATTTTTCAATGCAGTATACATTCTTTACCCATTTTTCTCACTTTCACCCCAACCATGATGACAGTCCTTTTCTACAACAGTGGTACTATGCAGTATTTATCCTTTTGTGACTGAGATATTTCACTCAGCATAGTGTCCTCCAGAGTCACCCATTTTGAATAATATTGCATGAGTTCCTTGTTGATATCATCTCACCCCAGTAAGAATAGCAAAATTTAACAGAGTAGCAAACAACAAATGCTGGCAAGGTTGAGGAGAAACTAGAACACTTATTTATTTTTGGTGGGAGTGTAAAATAGTGCAACTACTATGGAAGGCTGTATGGCGCTTTCTCAAAAAGTTGCAAATAGAAATACCATTTGAGCCAGCAATTCCTCTACTGGGAATATACCTCAAGAAATCATAACTATCACCCAGGCAGATATATGTACACCCACGTTTATTGTGGCTTTGTTCACAATAGCAAAGAATTGGAAACAACCTAAGTGCCCATCAACAAACGAATGGATAAAGCACGTGTGGTATATTCATACAATGGAATACTATACAGTATATTACTATTTATAAAATTAAAGTTACTAATTTTAAGCAGAATCAGATCCTACTCAAAAAGGTTATATGACAAAAGAAAAAAATAAACAAACCAGAAACATTCAAACAAATTTCCCCAAGGGTAGAACCATAATTAACAACAGACTGCCAGTGTGTAAACCTTATGCCTTGGTCAGATTTTTGTGATGCACTACACAAAACTGACTCCAGTTAGAGTATATCTGGTTGATGAAACCACGGGAGCAGCTTGTAGGTATGCAAGACTGTGCCTTGTGGTAACAAAGTTCTAAAGGCAATGAAGGGGCTTGCTATAAGGTAGAGCACATCTGAGGGCCTGATATGAGCTCATAGGGTGTGAACAAGTGATCCCTGAGGGAAAGAGAGAAATACAATTCACAGTGAATATATGAAGAAAACCTACTGTACAGTCAGCTTTTGCTAGGTTTCTATGAGAAGGTTCACAACAACACTTGCTACATCACAGATTAATGAGAAATAACACTGGGGAAGAAAGTACAGATCCAAATAAGAATTTTACTAATAAAAATTAAGATTACTGAGTGTTACTCATATTATCCTTACCATCCAGGATCCAAATGTGCCAAGCTGGAGGATCACCCTCAGGCAGGACCCAGCTGACTTTTAAATTCAGGGGACTGCCCAACAGATCCTGTTTGCCTGCACAGCAGGCTTCCCACCTTCAGCTGATTGTAAACGAAATCAGAAAATAGGCATTTCTGAACGTGTTAGCAATCAAGTGTAAGCTGGTTAACTGTTTCTGATTTTGTTTACAGATAGCTATGAGTGGGAGAGGAACTACTGTTAATTGTGTTTGAAGATAAGTTGTTCTAAGTGGTGTAGCACTTCACTGTCAGTTTGCTGTACTGAGATAACTAGAGGTTGCTATGATACTGATATCTGTGCCACTGGTATGTCAAATGTCATAAGGGTTTCCTATAGTGGACAGATTTTGGTAGAGCTTTCTGATTAAGACAGATTAGGAAGCAGGCTGTGCCATCTACTTCCTAAATAACAGGCTTTTAACAACACTGTGAACACTAAACAAAGAGGACAGTAATGGTAGAGCCTAAAATGGAAGTCTGCTGAAATGAGGAAAATCAATAACATCATTTAACAATTCGAACTTGGAATATATATAGCTTGAAACTTGGAAAAGTATAAATTGTTAAAAATGAAATGGAATGCATGAATATTGGCATACTAGGTACTAGTGAGAGGCAATGGATCAGCTTTGGCCACTTTGAATCTATGGTATACTATGCAGGGAATGAAAAACTGAAGAAGAATGGTGTTGCATTCATAGTCAAGAAGTCAATTTCAAGTTCTATCCTGAAATACAGTGTTTTGAGTGATATTATCCATTACACATATAAGGAAGATCCACTCATTAACACAACTATTATTCAAATATATGCTCCTACATCTGGAACCAAAGAGGAAGAAATCAAAAATTTTTACCAAATTTAGCAGTCTGAAATTGACTGAATATGCATTCAGAATCCAATGCAGTAAAGAAAGAACAGTAGTTGGAAAATATGGCCTTGACGATAGAAATGAAGCTGGAGATATAATGATTGAATTTTATATTTACAATGATTTATTCATTCCAAATACCTTTTCTAAAAGACATGAAAGATGACTTTACATGTGGATCTCACCTGACGGCTGCATAAGAATCAAAATGACTACATTTGTGGAAGAAATTGCTGGAGAAACTCAATATCGGCAGTAAAACTAAGGGCAGACTATGGATCAGATCATCAATTATTCATATGCAAGTTTAAATTGAGGCCAAGGAAAATTAAAATAAGTCCATATGATCTTGAATCAATTCCATTTGAATTTCATGATCATGTTAAGAATAGGTTTGAGGAATTGAAATTTTTGAGGCATTTACTGGAGCATCGAGAAGCCAAATCTATGGATATCATCCATGAAGAAAGCAAAGGTCATTACAAAAACAGAGGAGAAAGAAAAAATTAAAATAGGTGTCAGAAAAGACTCTTAAGAATTTACTGGAGTGTCAAGAAGCCAAAACTAAAGGAAAACATGTTAAAGTGAAAGAGCTGAACAGATTATTTCAAAGGGCAGCTCAGTACGACAACACAAAGTATTATAATGGATTGTGCAGAGAGCTGGAATTAGACAATAAAAAAAGGAAGAATTCATTCTCCACTTCTCATGCTGAAGGAACTGGAAAAACAAATTTAAGCCTCATGTTACAATACGGAAAGATGCTATGGACAATATATTGAAGGACCCAGAAAGCACCAAAAGAAGATGAAGGGAATACACAGAGTCACTGTACCAGAAAGAATTGATTGACACTGAAATATTTTAGAAAGTACAATATTAACAGGAGCCAATGGTAATGAAATAGCAAATAGAAGCTGCATTGAAGGCTCCACAATTAACACCCTGGGTACCAGAAGTCAGGAAATAAGGAGATACACTGCACTGAGGAAATCTGCAGTTAGGAACCTCTCCAAATTATTGAGAAGTAACAATGTCAGTTTGAAGACTAAAGTGTATTTGACTCAGGCCATAGTCTTTTTGATTACTAGTTATGCATCCGAGAGCTGGACAATGAATAAAGATGACAGAAAAAGAATTGATACCTTTGAACTGTGGTGCTGGAAAAGAGCACTGAACATCCCATGGATAGCCAAGAGAAGGAACAGATTATGTGTTGGAGAGGGTGTAACTAGAATGCTCTTTAGGGCAAGACTGATGAAGCTTGCCTCACACACTTTGGGCATGTGGCTAGAAAGTGCTATTCCTTGGAGAGAAGGACATAACGCTGGGAAGGGTGGAGGGTCGGCAAAGGATATGGAGACCCTCAACTAGGTGGATTGATATGGTGGCTGGCACATGGGTTCTTATGTGTCAGGAAGTATGAGGATGGCACAGGATGGAGCAGGGTTCAGATCTTTCATTTATAGGGTTGCTAAAAGTCATGCTCGACTCAACGGCACTTATTAACAACATATTATCCTATAAATGTTGGAAAACATTTTCTTTAAAATGCTAGATACTGTTTTCTTTAAAGAGCCAGACACATGCCTGAAAGCTTGGTGCTTTAAGTTAAATTCTCCTCTGCTGATAATGGATTCCATAGAGTGTATAGTTACGCATGATGCAGATTATAAGAATTTAGTTTCTCAGTTAACTCTAGTTTTTATGGGGAATTAGCGATTTACTATGTCACTTGAATTTGTTTTGTGTGTGGAAAATAAATACAAAAATTCTTTTAAGTTAAAAAATTATAAAGAACCAGCTATTGGGCAATTCAGGCTTTGTAGACCACAGGTTCTTATTTGCAACTAATCAACTGCCATCGCAGAACAAAACCAGTCATAAATAATTGGGTATGGCTTTGCTCTAAAAAAGGAGTTCCGGTGGTGCAGTGTACTGTTGTTAGTTTTAAAAAAGTTTGGCATTTCAAAACCAATAGTGGATCCAGGGAGGAGAGATGGGTGTTCTCCTCTTCTAAAGCTCAGAAACCAGGGAAAGGTGGGCATGCATTCAAGTGACTCACGAGCAGTAGTTTTGGGGTGTTGTAACAAATATGCATAGTCACTAGTGAATTTCATATCATTTGAATGTGCCATAAAATACTATTGTCCTTTGGATTTCTTTATTTAGTTATTTTAAAAATAGGTACATAGTATGTCTAGAAAGACATATGATAAATTTGGACAGAAGGGTATAATTTGCCACTCCCCGGTTTCATGCAAAAGGGTACTGAGAACCAACACTGGCTTTGGAATTCCTGTATCCTTTGGGGATTGAGATGTTTGTCTAATTCTAAAATTAATGCTAATCTGAGTTTTTCATTGGCCATGTAATTTCTTCCTCCTTACCCTCGTACTGGATATTTTTCTGCTCCTTTAAACTAGTTTCAGATTCACCCCGAGCTCACTCATTTTTACTAAATAAGAAGTAGCATTTATGAAGAGCTAAGGTGATATTTCAAGTTAATTATGCTACATAAACAAATGTAAGCTTTCCTTTAGAAGGATAATGATAGCAAATTATAATTGTTTTTACTTTTTACTATGTTGTTGTTGCTGTTAGGTACCATCAAGTCGAGCATGACTCAAAGCGACCTTATGAACAACAGAACTGAACCGGGTCCTATCCTTTGCCATTGTCATGATCCCTGACATATTTGAGCCCATTGTTGCAGTCACTGTGTCAATCTACTTTTCATATGACGGAGCTTTGTCATCCTCGCCTCCAAGAAGCCCTGACTGCTCTTTGTCCAAGACTTATCTGGTCTTTTGGAAATACACGGGCTTTTCAGTATGCTTCTACAACACTGACGCTCAAAGATATAAAATCTTCTGTCATCTTTATTCATTGTCCAGCTCTCAGCAGCAAAGCAAGTGATTGAAAAGAGTACATTCAGCCTGAATTGACCTCACTTTAGTCCTAAAACTAACATCTTTGCTCCTCAGTTATTTGGAGAAGTCCCTGACTGAAGACTTTCGCAGTGTCATAAATACATTTTTTATCTCCTGAGTGCTGTTAACGAAGAGTATTGATAGACTGTGGATTTAAATAAGACTAAATCATTGACAGTTTCAGTCTTTCCCAACTATCAAGATTTTGCCTATTGGTCTAGTGGTGAGAATAATTGTTGTCTAGACACTGAGGTGCAATCAGGACTATATAATTTGCTTTTTTAGTTTGTGTTGCAAAATGTAAGGTCATCTTTGTCTTTGATGATTATTCTGTCCTAGGTTTGTACCTCTTCTCCCAACCTTCTTGACTTCCTTTGTATTGTTTTGGAGAATATATATATAAATAAAACAGAACTTTTGATAAAGGACAATGTGCAAAATATTCTTTGTATTTACAAAGCACTTGCAATGTGTTATCACTAATCTTCATAGTCTGATCCTGTTTTACAGATGAGCTAACAGAAGTTCAGGGAGGTTAATTGGCTTGCTAAGCATTGCCCACTTAATAATTGCTAGAAAAATTAAACTAAGTGTTCTGACAAAAAAAAAAAATCTCTTCACTTTCTAGCATCCTTGACCCTCTTCTCTGAACTTTATGATCCTGGGATACTTGTCCAAGTATAGGCCATAGACAACTGAGTTTCATATTTTAAGACTTTTTTCTAATGGAATGGCCTAAATGACATGTTCTGCTTCATAAATGTGCCACAATCCTAGTTTAATTAATGAATACTGAATGATCAATTGTCAGCTTTCCAACACACTTTCCCTTTTATTTATGTATTTTTCTTTTCTTTCTTCCCTCTTAATGTTCCTCAACATGGTGTATATCATCAGCTGGTGAAATAACTTACATAACCCCTCTGAGCACTTGGCAAGCACCTCCCTTCCTTTATTCTCACAGTGGGAAGTTTATAGTCAATATGAATTGTAATAGCTCTAAAGGGCTGGATTCTCAGCACTCTCCAGCTGTAGAACTCTCTGAGGCGAGACATGAGTAGAGTGACAACAACTCAACATGAAGTTTTTAATTCCCTTTTGTATCTAACTTGTATCTTTAAAGAGAAACTGCTGTGAACCTCCTGGCTCTCTTACTCTGCCTTCAACTCACTCAGCAACCAAATAGCACAGGGAGGATTGCAGACAGGCCTTTTCTCCCTAGGCTGCCTGATCGATTAGCAAAGCAGAGAAGAGTTTTTATTTTAAAATGCACCTGAAATAGTCTTACAGGCTATGTTTAAGCATCAGATGAGGCCAGCAACACAGTCACTTGACATTTCAAGTCATGTGGACGGCACCAGCCTCTCCCCAAGTTTTCCCCCTTCTCCAAAGCTATTAGCTCCTCAGTCAGGCCCTATGCCTTAATCCACTGGCATCTCAGATTATGTGTTGTGTTTTATGTGTTGTTGTTGTGTTATGTGCCGTCAAGTCGTTTCCGACTCATGGCGACCCTATGCACAACAGCCCTAAACCCTGCTCTATCCTGCGCCAACCGCACTGCCTCTGACACACCCATCCCGATTACCCCAGTCAC
>NW_006399870.1:8226485-8228818 GCF_000299155.1 Elephantulus edwardii
GCTTCAGCTTGAACTTGCATATGAGTAATTGGTGGTCTGTTCCACAATCAGCCCCCGGCCTAGTTTTCACAGCTGATATTGAGCTTCTCCAGTGGTTCCTTCCGCAGATGTAGTTGATCTGATTCCTATGCATACCATCAGGTGAAGTCCATGTGTATAACCTGGTATAGTTTTATGTACCTAAAATAATATAATAACAAATCCCAGTTCAATTCTCGGACATTAGACAAGAGGTATTATTAGAGTAAGAATACAAATTTGTCCATTTTATTTTCTTTTAATTGTCATCTGGGTGACAATTTATGAAGTAAATGGGCTTTCATTCAACAACTCATATCTTCCTCTCCTCATCCTCATAATATGAATTGCAATTCCCTCAAAATAACAAGGCACGACTCTCCCTTCCTGGGTTTCTTATTTGCATTGATTCTTCTTTCCTGTTCTCTGTCTTTTGAAGTTTGTTTGGGCAAATTCTGCCTTTTGGTAGCATATGGTTAATTATTTTGAAAAAGATCTAATAATTCAGTCTGCTGTTGGGTCATAAAGTAGTCTCCAAGGATGAGTTTAATTCAAGGTTTGAAGGATAACTAAGGATCAGCCTTAGGAATTTTACCAATCTCTGTCAGATCATTTTGTCTGGTAATTGTTATGAATTTGAGTTTTGTTCTATGTTTTTCCTACTCTGTCTAATTAGGGCTTTTCAGGCAGTGGGCTACAGTAGTATCATCTACTTATTCCAGTATCTTTCGCAGATGCTGTGGTTCATGTGGTCCACTTAGTCCCTTGGATTAAGTCATTCCTTGAGTCTTTGACTTTATCTACTCTTCATTTTTCTGCACATTGAGATGGCAACAGTTGCATTTTATATGACTGTTCATTAGCTTTTAAGATCTCAAGTGCTATTCATCACAGTAGGATGTAGAACATTATCTTTGTAAACTGTTGTAACCACTGCTTAGTTATCTTTCAAGACTGTGGTCCTAAGTTCTCAAGTGCAGTGACACATTCCTTCAAGATATTTCACTATAGCTAAGAAGATGTCATAACTTTGCCCCCTGTTTGCTCCACTATATATTAACAGAAACTTTAAAGCATATATATGGAAATCTTTGGTGAAAAGTAGAACCAAGTATAACTTCTGATTATATGTCAATCTTTTTACTATCTTAGTCAAACTTTTATTTCTGTGTTAAATCTTTGCTCCTGTTATGATCCAGACTCAGTTCTTAGAAATAAGACCTGTCAATAAAAGACGGCAGATGCTGAAATTTAGAGTCAAATCAATAATTTACAAGACTAGATCTACTGTAAAGTTCAGAAAAAGCACGTGCTCAATATCTCCATGCATCTATTATGAAACTCTTATGTCCCCTGAGGGCTTGTGGCTTAGTTATAAAGAATTGCCCCTCCAATCCAAAGGCACGTGGTTTGAATCCACAAGTGCTCCTTGGGAGAAAGATCGATAGTTTCCTCCTGTGTGATTTGCTGTCTCTGAAAACACACTAGAGGGTCAGCTATGAGTTGATCACAACTACAAAGTACATCACAACAACAACAATAGCTACTGTCTACTGTGAATCATACAAGATTCTGTGGGTTTTATTCAGGGGAAACTGAGGCACTGAGAATATAAAAAAACAGAAAACTGTAAGCCTTGTACCAATAAATCATTTGGAGATAGTACAAACAGACCTTTGTGAAATAAAATGTGGTGTTATAGAGAGGCAGCACAGTATGTTACCTTTCAATTGTCTTGTATAGAACATGACATCTTACTCAATTGTTATTAAAACCTGTATATCTCTAACATTAAGATAAGTTATTGTTAAAGACAGGGATAACTGCAAATTCTAATGTCCACTGTTCTTACAACCATTGTTGCCACCACTGCAGTGAGAAGTACAAGGAACATTCCAGTATTTCTTAGAATCAGTTTGAGCATATTACATGCATTATATAATGTAATCTTTACAATATATATACAGAAGATAGGTTGTATCATGATCATCTCTTTATACATGAGAAAGCTAGAGCTCACATGAAGTGAGCAATATTTTTCAAGATTATACTGAGTAGACAGTAGTACCATGAGGACTCAAGTCTTAAGAGTTTATCATGTTGTGCCCTGGTTCCTGTTTCTGTCAAGTTCCAGATTCAAGTTCTAGAGAGCATACTGAAATTTAGAGTCAAATTTAGGATTCTTGTGTTAATTTCCTAACTATAACATTTATTAACATGCTGTTAGGGACCTCTCCAAAGTGCTGAAGAGCAGTGGTGTCTCTCTGGAGACTAAGGTGCGTCTGATACAGGCCATGGTCTTCGCAATCACCTGT
>NW_006399870.1:8229987-8261255 GCF_000299155.1 Elephantulus edwardii
CAAAGAATAACAGAAAAATTAATGCCTTTTAATTATGGTATTGGTGAAGAATACTGAATATAGTATGGACTTCCAGAAGAACAAACAAATCTATCTTGGAAGAAACACAGCCTGAAAATTCTTTAGAAGCAAAAGTAGAGATTCTTCATTTCATGCATATTAGATATGTTATTAGGAAAAATAATATTAACAAGGTTCCCCGGATGAGGACATCATGATTCTTAAAGTCAGTGAAAATTTGGGTCAGTTAAAAAGAAAGATATTCAATGAAAGACTGACACGGTGATAGCAATGAGTTCTGACAGAGCAACCATTCTCAAGACTGTGCAAGATCGTGTAGTATTTTGTTTGTTTCATATAAGTTTCCTATGAGTGGAACACAGAAGACTTGAAGAACTTGTGGTAGAAGATCAAAGACTATAGCCTTCAATATGGATTACATCTCAACACCAAGAAAATAAATACGTCCATCACTAGACCAATTGGCAACATTATGATAGATGGAGAAAAGACGGAAGTTGGCAACTATTTCATTTTACCTGGATCCACAATCAGTATCCATGGTAATAACAGTCAAGAAGTCAAAAGATGTGTTGCATTGGTAAAAGTGGCTGTCAAGACCTATCCTTGCTAAAGAGCAAGGGTATCAGTTTAAAGATTAAGGTGCACCTGAACTAAGTGGAAATTTCAGTTGGTTCCTACACATCTGAAAGTTAGATCATGGATAAAAATGACAGAAGAATTGATGCCTTGAAATTATGGTTTTGAGGAAGAATAATGACTATCCTACAAACTATCAAAATAATTTAAAAAAAAATCTGTCTTGGAGGAAGTACAAGCAGGGTGCTACTCAGAGGCAAAGACAGTGAAATATTGTCTCTTATATTTTGGGAATATTTTCATGAGTAAAAAGGCATCTGGTTAAAGTGGAGTGTCAGAGAAAGAAAGGAAGGACTTGTACAAGGTAGACTGACTCATTGACTGTTACAATGGGCTTGAGCATAGAAGAGATTGTGAGGATAGCACAAGGTAGGGCATGTTTTATATCTGTTGTTCATAGGATCACTGTGAGTTGTAGTCAACATGATGGCACCTAGCACAACACAATAAAGACGGCAGCCACAAGATGAAGATCATAGTGAGGGAGAGGAGGAAACCATGATCAATGATGAGTCTTCTTTAGGTCTTTTTTTCATATGAGTAGAGTTTACCTATTTCAGATCTCTGTTATTTATTTACTAAAACCATTTGAATTACCAAAACCAGAAACACTATCCTCTAGTTTAAGAATTCAGGTTTACCAGGAGATTCCCAGGGTAGCTTTCCACTGTCTGCATGATGATCATGAAGGATGGCTCCCATCAAGAGGTTCTTATAACCATGGCAACACAAGCATCAGCACTTCAACTGTTGCCATGACAACACTTAAGTGACCAAGTCAAGAGGCTTAAGGCAGTGTTGCAATGATGAAAAAAGCCAAGTTAATATGAGTGAGAAACGTGACTATTCTAGGGAAGACATGTGACTTTAAACAGTATGGAAGCTATGAAACAAGGATAAATAAAGGAAATACTGATACTGAGAAAGCATAATCGGTGTACTTGTTAAATTTCACACTATTATGAAGAATTTTGGAATCTTGGTGTAGAGAAATGAAATCACTTCTCTCGAACTACCTCTGTTTTACACATTTATCATCATCTTACTTCTGTCAAGTCAATTCCATCTCATAGCGACCCTGAACCAGGTTTCTGAGGCCTTATATGTTAACAGGAGAAGCATGGTCAGCATTTTCCCATGGAGTTGATTGGAATCACTGAAAATGTGGCCTTTGGGCTAGCTATGAATCACCCACTAGAGTCCCCTAGCTCTCTTCCATACCCCACTAGTAAGATAACATCATCAGATATAATTAAAAAACATTTGCCAGATAAAAAGTATAGCTGTTGTTGGTGCTGGTGGTGATTACCTTAGAGTTGAGCATGACACCTAGTGACCCTATGAACAAAATTCCTGAAGATTTTCTATAACTATCGATATTTATCAAAGTTCCTAGAGTTCCTGGAAGCATGTTGTTTACCATTATAGTTCATGCACCAAAATTTATACATGGACTAAAGCAACAATATCCTAACTGGTATCCAGCATCTATCCTCACATACCCAGTCTTTCTCTACAAGTCGTGAAAGAGACCTTTTAGTATTAAACCATTTCCCTCTAATGCTGTAAATGTACCAATGCATTTTATTTAAATAAATTCTACATTTGCCAACATATTTTTAAGGCACTGCATGCACTGGTTTCTAATTATTTCTTCGGCCCAATGTTTTATGTCACATCAATCTATATCAACACTCTTATTATTGCCCCAAACACGAATTGTTCCAGACCCAGGATCTTTGTACTTATAGGTCCCTTATCCTACAACAGCCTACCTAGATATATGAAGTTTATTATTTCATTTGACTTAAGATGTGTCTCAACACTCTACTTAAATAACACCACCTGACTCAGAAATATCAACTCCATTGAAAAATCCAAGTACAATTCTATTCTGAAATATAAGGGGGCACCATGAGTCAACATAGACTTAAAGCACCTGGTTTGGTTGATTTTGTATCATGTTTTATCTTTGTTTTCTTTTTCTCCAAAATTCTACAATTCCTTGAAATTATGTCATATCTTATTTATTAAATACTGTTTATACTCTATGTACTGTAGCCTTATGAGGCAAAGAATTTTAGTTATATTTTGTCCAACACCTCTTTTGAAGCATGTCAAATGTGTTGTATGGGGTACCGTAACATGACGAACATAGTGCCTAGATTCTCTATCTCTGTGCTAAGTGATGGGTGGTCCTTGGAGGAGGGTGTTATGCTTAGAAGGGTGGAGAGTGCAAGGGGGGAAGACTCTCGACTAGATGAAATTGAATTTACACAGTGATTGTAGCAACAGGGTCAACTGTGTAGGACATAATGAGGTTGGCTCAGGATAGGGCAAGGTTCTGAGCCCTTGTTCATAGGATTACTGAGGATCATAATCAACTCAACAGCTTATAACAACAAAACCAATAGCAACAATGCTATGTGATGACTTTAGGATATTAAAAATCCAGATGTTTCTTGAAAGCAGTACTTCTTCCTTGGCTCTCCCAAGGAAATCATGCTTGTTTAGTTTGCCTCTTATAATGTTTATACTTCAAAATCTGGAGCCTGTTGTTACATTTCTCCTCTAGGCTCCATAATAACTTGTAGACTATTCTTCTATTCACTTGTATTGAAAATGCTCTTTAAAGTGTATGCAATCTAGCAGTGTTGTCTTCTATTCCACTCCTTCTTTGAAGCCATTGACAGGTATCCTGAACTCCTCATGATTCACTGAGAGCTTTGACACATGGCTCACAATCCTCCTTGTCACTAACCTTAACTATTATTCATTCCTTGTAATAATATGTCAGACACTTGCACACCACCTACCTGAGCTCCTTTTTTCCAAGGGATTACCCTTCTGTCCCATCATAATGCCATCACTGTCACTTGCCTGAACCTGCCATTTCCTGGAATTGTTAATTAAGGGGTCATAACCTTTGACTCAGATCTCATACTTCCTTAGTATACTTGCTCAATTTGTACTATAATCCTAGTTTTACTATATTCACTCATTTATTAAACCAATATTAACTCAATGACTATAATTTGTCAGTTTCCTCTTGGTAATTGGTATATTCCGTGATAAGCAAGCTCTCACCTATTTAAGCCTATGGGGTGGGGGGATGGACATTAACTAAGCCTCCATGGCCACAGCAGTGCCCTTGAAGACCCTTGATAGTTCAGGAATGCCCTGATTCAAAACTTTTCTAGTCAAAACTGTTAACCTGTCCAGAATGCTCTATAGGAGTTAGTGTCTCTTCTTGCAAAGATTTTTCATGTTTGATTTATGAGATCTTCCTAAAATTCACCTTTTTCCACTCTATATAAGGTTACATCTTCATAAACACACACCCTATAACTTTTTTCTCCTCTTATTCTCATAATTTTTCCAGGTTATTATTGCTACAATAGAGTCTGTTTCTCTGAAAACCTTAAGTACAAAAGAACAAAATATTGTCCTGCGTCAAACTGTTTCCCTGATGGTTGGGGTATCTGAATCAATTGTTGCAACCAATCTTTTTTTGTCAACCAATCTTCTTTAAAAAAGTTTATTGTGATTTGTGTGAACATATACAAAGCATATTGGTTTATTTCGCCAATTACTCAAGCACATTTTATTCTACAACATCGCTCTATATTGCCTTTCTCCTTAATAATTTTAATAAGCATTTATTATATATTCATTCATTTTCTACTCCTACCTTCCAGGGTTTGAGTCTTTTCACCATAATTTGCCACATAATATATTTGATGATTTATTTATTCAAGGCCAATTTGCTGTCCCTCTTACTACAATACAAACTCAACCAACCTAGTGATTCGTACATATTTTGTCCAGTCAAAGAGTGCCAGTACCTAGAACAAATGCTCAATAAACAACTATAAATAAATCAATAAATTTATGAAGTATTCAGAGAAGAGTATTCCTAGAGGTGAAATACATGTCATTGGGGGAGCTATTTCTCCTCCACTATCAAGCAGATGTCTGGACAAATAACTTCAACTAAAGGCATCCTGGTGAATTCTTCCACAGGGTCACACAGTGATGCAAGAATTAGGAGGGAATGCAGATTCCTGGGCTCCGGATCACTTAAACAGAAGGTATCTTGAATTTATGATGAATCACAATAAAGTCCAAGATCATTTCTATAAACTTTATTGGAACAGGAGTTTGTGTTTCAGGGAAGGAGATGAGCTGTGTAGAAAGGAATAAGCCTGTCTGCAGTGGTGGCAAAGCTGATCCTCGTAGGGCAGGGACAGCTGTATCTTCAGCATTCCGGAATCAAGGCAGCAATCAGAAGCTGGTTGTGCAGTAATTTGTGAAGAATTTTAACAACTCAGCTAGAAAGAGCAAAACTTGATCTTATAAGAGCTAAAGAGATATTCATGCCCCTTCTTCTGCTTTCGTTCAATTAGGAAAAGCGCCCCTGGATGAAGGCACCATATTTGGTAAAATAGAAGATCATAATAAAAGAGGCAAAGCCTCAATGAAATACACTGACAGGTGACTACTATGATGGCTTCCCACACTCCACCAATTATGAGGATGGTGTAGCACCAATGTTTTACAACACGTGCAGAACAGACTCTAAATTAACTAACAACAATAGGAAGAGGAAGTATGCCAAATAGTACAAGGACATATAAACAAACTGACTGGAGCCAGCTATTGAAAATTATCCCCTGGAATCCACCAATTTATTTTTATATCGGAAATGACCTACTAATAGCAAGCAGACAGAAGATATACCATCACAGTCATGAATGACAGACAATATTTAGTCTGAGGGGGTCCCAGAGAAGTTGCTTCAATTCTGATAGTTAAGGGGAAGGATGTGAGGAGAGGATTTACCACTCACGAAAGTAGTCTCAAATGAAATAAGAGAGCTAAGAACAGAGGAGAGTTGAAAGTCTTACTGGGAGGCAAAGCCCTTTATTCAGAGAGAGCATTCAGAGATGCACTGAAAGGCCCCTAAAAGTAACTCAGCATGACAGAAGACAGTACATGGAGGGTCAGAAATATTAGGGAAGACAGAATGTTGAGGACAAGCACAAAGTCTGGCAGACATAAGCTCTTGACGAGAATGTGGAAGAGTTTGTAAGAATACCACAGGAAACTACAGTCGCAGGACGATAGCAGGAAGTCAAACTAGTGAATAAAAACCTCCAGAAATGTAGAAGCAGCAGTGCAGCAGGAAGGCAACCCATACTAAGAATTCAGTCTTAGAATCAGAAAGGAGGCTTAGCTTTGAATTCACCTTGACTACTTGATATTTGTGGCAAAGAACTTCAACAATTATTTATTTCTTTATGTCTCAAATACAAATAATGCCTACTTAGTGGGCAATTGAAGAGGAGGTAATTAGATTACATAATGTGTGCCAAGCACTTTGTGTAACACATAGTAAATAGGTTAAAGCAGATATTCTCAAATCTGAACATGCATCATAATTAGCTGGAAGAATTGTCACAACCAGAGTTCTGGGCCTTACACTTGTCAAGGAGCTCTGGTGGCCTAGTGGTAAAAAGCTGTGCTGCAATCCCGAAGACACATGGTTCAAAAGCACCAGTTGCTCTGTGGGAAAAGAATGGGAAATCTCCTCCCTTCTGATTTATTGCCTTTGAAAACTCATCAAAGGGCCAGCTCTGCATTCATTCCAATTTGATGGCACATAACAACACTTATTTGTAGACTTGGGGTATGAAAAAAACAAACAATAAAATACTAACGTTGCTGATTCCTTTAATACAAGGGTCAACAATTTGAGACTACTGTTCTATATAGCATGGGACCTCTGGAAATAGAATGTCGGAGTTCGAATCCCAGTTATGCAACTTAAAGCCATGTAAATGCAGCCAGCTTGCCTGACCTCTCTAATCCACCACTTTCTCTTAGGTAATTAAGTTGGAATCAACTCAGACCATCCAGCGGATTTTCAGAGGCTGTAAATCATGCAGGAGGAGAATGCCCAGCCTTTTTCTAAAGAGCAGCTGGTTGATTTGAACCAGGTACCTTTGGGATTACAGCAGATTCCCATACTACTCAGATTGTGATTTAGGATGATGTTACGTAAAACAAAGTGTTACATTGCCTAGTTATGCTGGTTATCATAGCTGGCAGCAAATTCAAGTCCTCACTTCAGCTGCTGTACCAATCTAATCTTAGCATGGTTCTCCCTCACTCTTGGTCCTCAGTCTCATCAAGCTGAGATCCTCCACTAGTAGCTTATGCTTCTTAATGAGATGTAGACAGCAAGCAAATAAAATAATGATGTGTAAGGACCTTTATGGTCTTACTGGATACTTTTAAGAAGACAAGCAGGTCATTGTCCTAGTCTATCTTACTCAGGAAGGTCTGCTGAAACCTATGTACCTACCAGTAGTGACTGCTTGCATCTCAAATACCAGAGCATAGCTTCAGCATCATAGCAAGCCACCAAATAGCAAACTACTACAGTACAAAAGATTCTCACCACTGGACCAACTGGCAGCATCAGGATGGATGGTGAAGAGATTGAGATTGTACACGGCTTTAGTTTGCTTGGCTCTGTAGTCAACACTCTTGGCACCAGCAGCCAGGAAATTGAAAGGGGCATTGCCATGGGAAAGTCTGCTGTTAGGGACCTCTTCAAAGTACTGAAGAGCAATGGTGTCTCTCTGGAGACTAAGATGCATCTGATACAGGCCATGGTCTTCACAATCACTTGTTATGCATCAGAGAGTTGGGCAACGACCAAGGAAGATAGAAGGAGAATTGACGTCTTTGAGCTGTGGTGCTGGAGAAAAGTATTGAGAATACCATGGACTGCTGGAAAACAAACAGATTCTTCCTGGAAAGGGTTAAAACGGGTGGCTCCTTGGAGGCAAGGATTCTGAGGCTCCGTCTAACATACTTTGGACATGTTGTGAGGAGAGACCGGTTCTTGGAGAGGGACATCATGCTTGGGAGGGTGGAGGGACAGTGCAGGAGAGGAAGGCCCTCTATGAGGTGGATTGATTCAGTGACTGGGATAATTGGGATGGGAGTGTCAGAGACAGCAGGACAGAGCAGAGTTTAGGGCTGTTTTACATAGGGTCGCTATGAGTCGCAAGCGAATCGATGGCACATAACAACAACAACAACAACACAGTACAAATAATTGTGCCTTACACATCATTTGAGCATCCTCACACTGCTATCATTATTGTTAGATGATAATAATTTGAGTTACTATTTAGTATTGAGGGGAAGAACAGTTATCCTAAACCAAGTTAAGAATCAAGATTCAAAGTAGATAAACAGTGAAAACCAGTCTTGCTTTCCTTATGTCAAAGATATTGTCAACTGAAAAATGTCTTGAGGACCATCATTGGTACACAGTAGGTGGTGCTCCCAAAGCTCTTAGCTGATGCACTGCAGTGTGGTGGTAGAAGCTCTCCAGATCTAGGGAGTAATACAAAGCTTGGAGGTGCACCCTCCTGAGGTTTCACAGAGTCCTTCTCTATTACCAGTGCCATTTCCTATGCTGGGCTTTCTGTAGAGATGGCTCCCTGTCCTTTAGGAGCTGTCATCTCAAGGAAACTTTGATCCCAATTAGCATCTGTAGAGAGGATGATACAATTTCCTTGCTTTTATGTTTTCTTTATTGCTCCATCAAAACAATTTTGCATGGTAACAGTCACCAAGTAGTAGTATAAATAGCCTAAGGCTCAGGAGAGTGTGGGGGTGGGTGCCGTTAGCAATGTCTGAATTCAGCAGACATCTGATTTTACAACATTTTTCAAAGTTTTTAAAATAATTGGGTAAAACCACAAACAGTGTCTGCGGTGTGCACTTCAGCCCTCGGGTTCTAGATGGGAGCTTTATTTCATATGTTCTTAATTCAGGCGCATTGAACTCGTTAATTTCCTCACTCGTCTTTTCATAATTTTTTCACTTCTCTGAAGGCAGAAGTTTTACAGCTATAATACTGCTTTAAAACAGATCATAAATACTACATTTACAGGAACTTTATTGACACTGGTAAAATTTTATCCTACTGTATTATCTAGATGTAATTTTACTGTTCGAGTTGTAGAGTTAAAAAATCATCTATAAATATCTTCTTTCTTCTGCTGTCTTCATTCTCACTTTGTTCACGTATCTGAGTTTAAAACATTTGCTTAAATGAGTTTCCAGATCACTTTTCTCCACATTTAATTTATAGAACTGGTTTATATTTATCATAATAAATTGCTCTCTTGGCCTAAGGTGGGCCTAATAATGTATGCTTCAAACTACTATGGACAGGAGGTTTGCCATTTTCCATTATGATGCAATTATTATTTTTTCTTTTACTATCAGCAACCATTGTAATATCTTTTGCAATAACAATTACATGTACCTCATGGGATCACTACTTAGGCTACTGTGGGAATTTTAATCAAGCACCTATATTAACTAGAAAATAATGGAAGTGATGAGAATTGCTGATTAAGTAAATTTCAACATCCCTCCATTTAGCAACTGACTAAGTCCAAATTTTTATAAGACTCAATCTTTTTTCAGAGAAAACCTTTATCATTTCCTCCCCTCTGTGCTTTTTATATTATTAAAAAATGGACTGATTCAGGAGATCTATTATATGTCAGTGAGGCAGTGTTGGTTCATGATAGGATTCTCACTTTTTATATGAGACCCACCTTTGATACCCAGCCAATGAATTTCATTGTACAGTTATATCACATCTATCAATGGAGACTTACACGATTTTAGATTGTTGACTGTTGTTGTTATATGCTGTTGAGTCACTTGTGACTCATAGTGACCCTATTTGCAAAAGCCCTAAACCCTTGTCTATCCTGTGCCAACCTCACTGTTATTGACATATCTACTCCCATTATCCCAATCACTGAATCAATCCATCTCATTGAGGGTCTTCCTCTCTTGTACTGTCCCTGCACCTTCCCAAACATGATGTCCCACTCCAAGGACTGGTCCCTCCTTGCAACATGTCCAAAGTAAGTCAGACAAAGCTTCAGAGTCCATGCCTCCAAGGAGCAGTCCAGTTTCACCCTCTCCAGGACGAATCTGTTTGTTCTGCTAGCAGTCCATACCACTCTTCTCCAGCACCACGGCTCAAAGACATCAATTCTCTTTCTATCATCCCTAGTCACTGTCCAGCTTTCTGATACATAGCACACAATTGCGAAGACTATGGCTTGGATCAGGCACATCTTAGTCTCTAGCCTAATGTCATTGCTCTTCAGTACTCTGGATAGGTCCCCGATAGCTGACTTTCCCAATAAAATTTGTCTCTTGATTCCCTGGCTGCTGGTACCAACAGTGTTGATTGTGTTGCCAAGCAAACTATAACTGTTAACAATCTCAATCTCTTTACCATCCATAATGATGCTGCCAATTTGCTCAGTGGTGAGAATCTTTATGTTCTTGAAGTTGAACTTCAATCCATATTGAAGGCTGAAGTCTGTGACATTCTACAGCAAGTGCTTCAGGTCCTCCTCAGTTTCAGCAAGCAGGATTGTGTCATCTGCATAATGTAGGTTGTTAATGAATCTCCTTCCAATCCTGATGCCACATTCTTCCTCATACAGGCCCAGCGGCTCAGATGATTTGTTATGCATACAGATTGAAAAGGTATGGAGACAGAACACAACCCTGGGTTTCAGACAAGCACAATCAAATGTTCTGGGATTCCTATTCTTCTCAGAGTCAGCCACAGCTTGTTGTGATCCACACAGTCAAAAGCCTTTTTATAGTCAATGAACCACAGATATACATTCCTCTGGTACTCTCTGCTTTCTGGCAAGATCCATCTAACATTAGCTATAATATCCTTAGTCCCATGGCCTCTTCTAAACCCAGCCTGAACATCTGACAGTTCTCTTTTGACATATTGCTCCAGTCGTTTTTTGAATAATTTTCAGCAGACTCTTGCTTGCATTACATTAATGATATTTTCCAATAATTTCCACACTCTGTCGGGTCACCTTTCATTGGAATTGGAACAGATATCAATCTCTTAAGTCAGTTGTCCAGGTGGTTGTCCTTCATATTTCTTGGTACAACATAGTGAGCATATCCAGGGCAGTGTCTGTTTTTTGTAATATGTCAAGTAGTATGCCATGAATTGTTGACTAGATTCCCATAATATAAGGATAGAGTAGGAAGAAAGGCATGGTTTCCTATTCTAGAAATTTAGCAATGAAAACTGTATGTGTGACAATGTAATAATCCTGTTGTGCAGGAGGGAACCACAAATTGAGGGAGGACTCAGTGCTAGCTAACAAGTATATACTGGCATAGAACCAGATGCTTAACAATCGCCAACATATTTATTCCATCTTATGTTAGTAAAACCAAACCATTGCTGTAGGGTGAAGCAGACTCATAGTAACCCAACAGGACAGAACAAAACTGGCCTCTATACTTTAAAAGGCTATAATCGTTATGGAAATATCAGCTATGTCTTTCTACTGTGGAGAGACTGGTAGATTCAAACTTTTGACCTTACAGTTAATATTC
Source organism: Elephantulus edwardii (assembly GCF_000299155.1). Taxonomy (NCBI): domain Eukaryota; kingdom Metazoa; phylum Chordata; class Mammalia; order Macroscelidea; family Macroscelididae; genus Elephantulus; species Elephantulus edwardii. The sequence goes on from NW_006399870.1 coordinate 8,241,142, forward strand.
AAGTACTTCACCATAGTGCCACCAAGGCTCCTTGTTAGGAAATTATTATTATCTCTATTTGTAAATGAAGACTCTAACGTTCCACTCTGGGTACAGAGTAGGCAGGGGTTGGAAAATGAATACTTTTTCACTTGGATTTCATGATGTTTGGAGAAACATTAGAGCGAAGAGGGGAAAAAAAAATCCTCTATTTTATCCTCTCCTTATTAGAATAAATTTTGTTTTAAATTATGTACCATAAAAGACTTATTAAAAAAAAGAGAAAGAAAATCTTTTATCTGCATTATCTGACACTTCTTAGTTTATCAGTCAAGTTCAGAGCCTGCCAAACTGTTTTTGTCCCAGACAACAAAGATCAAATAAAACCCAAGGAGAACTACTCCTGCCCCCATGATCCTTTAGCCAGAGATGTCTCCTGAGGCCATGAGGCAGTGCAAACAGTACACTGCTTAGGAACAAATGCCAGCTTTTAAGGACTTGGGAAGAGGGTTGATTTGCTGTGTCAGAAAAAGAGCTGTCACATGGCACATCTAAGCACAATCTTAAAGTAAGAAGAAAACTTACCAAAAAAGATGTAAAAGGAATACTCTAGGGAACACAGACAAAATGTGTGAAGGGAAGCACCTGTAGTATTAGGTGACTGTTGAGTTCATGGTGTTACTGTCCTTTTAGTGCAAACAGTGACACGAGGTGTGCTGCACCAAAAATCAAGAAATAAATCAAGAAACAAACATATGACTAGAGAGGTTTATCACCATTTCCCTATCACATGGTCATAGAATTGTGAAGGAGAGTTCAAATCCATCTGGATTTGAAAAAGAACCCTTATTTTTCAGGCAGAATGACTTTGTCTTTTATCTGCCAGGAAGCATCTTCTCAATTCACTGTGAATGGGTTTGGGCATAGAGTTAGTGCTGGTAGCCAAAGCCTCACAGAAGAACTGACTTGGATTTCACTTTGATGCTCTCTGAAGTTTAGAATCTCAGTCCTATGTCTGAGCAGAAGACACAGGGATTATTCCTTGTTGCCCTCAGAAAACAAGAGCACAGCAGAAGCATTGGCCATTTCCCATGCTCTCCACTGGGAAGAAAGAGCAGAGGAAAATAGATCCCTTCTTAATCACATCATCTGGATTCTAATGTCTCAGTGGAAACAAGCAAGTGATTGGCAGCTCAGCAGATTATGTGGGAAGAGTTTGCTTAAAAAAATCCAACTCCCAAGTTTTTCCTTGATCCCTCAGGTCCTAGTTCCTGAGACTGCCTTCTAGTTGTATGGTAGATCCGTAAAAGAAAGGTAATGTAGTTATTACATACCCTTTTCAATTTTTGCAGAGAATATTTAGAGTTTGTTTTTTAATTACTGGGCAACTCAAGCAAAAAGATATACTAAGAGATGTTCAAATTGGCATAGATAGAAATATTTTAGAAGGAAAGCTTCTTTTATAAAATCTTTCCCCTTATCTCGTTGGGCGGCTGCCATCTGTGGGTAAGGTTATGTCTTTACTTCCACTTTGCCCTCCTCCCTCCCACCTTAGCACCTTTTTCTGTGGAAGTTTTTCTCATCTGCCATCTTAATGATCCTTATGCTACATAGGGCCCCTGATGCTGGTGCTGACAAGCTGCTCATTAGTGCCAGGGTGCGGCAGTCAGTCGACAGCATGCCAGAGCTCTCAGCCTGACACTTTTTTCACAGAGCTGTCACTGGAGTCATGGTGCCTGCCAGCTCTGGTTGAACTCAAGCTGTGATACCTCCAGTGCCAATTAGTGCTTCAGCGTGCTGCTTGGCGGAGGAGGAAGACCTTGTCAGTGCTAGCATGGGGAGGGAAGTGGACACCAGGGATGGATCAGGCAGACAGGAGGAAGGTAGGGCTAATGGCACTTGCAAGGAGATTCCCATCTAGGAGTTCCCATTTATGATCACTGATTTGGTATGTTTTAATATTCTGAGAAAAAAAAGAGCTAGGACAACTAATGGCCTCCTAGGCCTCTTCACATACAGTATGAGAGATGAGGTGTCAAGTGAATTAGTTTTGCAGTTAAGGAAGTTTCCTTGATTTATAGATATGGATTCAAGTATGAATGCAAGGATTGATCTAGAGATCATTTATACCTGGATGCAGGTGTGATTCAGAAATGGATGAAATTGTGCAAATGTGGATGAAAAAGCATTGCAAGGACAGATGAAGGTGTAGATATGGGGGCAAATGCACAGGTGAATTCATATGGATGGATGCAGTGGTATGTCTAAAGGTATGTATGTTAATATGGATTCAGGAATAATAGTGTGAGGTCTGATAAAGGAGTAAATGAAATTATGAATATAGATTTGAAAGTAGGGAGATCATAGGGATAGTTAGAGAAATGGATAAAGTCACCATTATAAGTGTGGTTGCAACAATGGTGCAGAGATGGATGAAGCAAAGAATAAAGGTATGGATGTAAATATTAATGCAGAAATTGATGGATGTAGAAGGACAGAAAGACAGAGAGCCTAATGGCTAGCTAGCTACCTGAGGCAGGGGTGAAGAGGGAAATTAGAGATGAGAGATAGGGGGGGGGTAGAAGAGAGAGAGAGAGAAATACGCAGAGGGCCAGAAACAAAAGAGTGAAGGGTAGAGAATAGGAAAAGACGTTTCTCCATTTCCAATTATGTTGAATACTATCTATCCCTGACAATATCCAGGGTTGCTTTAGAAAACTGTGGTTGGGGTTCTGAAGATTTAGGGACTCTCTCTCATTGTCATCAATACTCAGAGCTGACCCATCAGCAGATTTTCAGAGGCTGTAAACTGCATGGGAGGGGACTGCCCATCTTTCTTCTATGGACCATCTCGAAGATTCCAGCTCACAAAGAGGTGCCACCGTTAGGTTAGCAATGCAATTCCCTAAAGCCATTAGAACACTTGGCTAAAGGAGAACAGGATGATATTGAATTGGCTATGGGCTCCAGTGGAATAGAGAAAGAATGCGTCACAAAAGCCAGACATTATTAGGGCTGTTGCCACCAGGCAGAAATGATGGGGATAAAAGTAGAGGCAATGCACCAAATATCCACTTTCAAAATCACTTGTGAGCCTGCTCTACTTTCTGTAGCAGAGAACTTGAAAAGGAGTTGCTTTTTTAAGGGAGAATTCTACTGAGCCACAGCAGGTTCCTCACTAGGGAAATTTCAGGAAAGGCTTGAAGATTCTGTGAAACCATAGAAAATATCAAGGAAATTTGACAGCAGAGTATTGCAGAAGGAATACACCAAATCTTGGTTGTAAGCATCAAAGTGGAGAATTCCTTGAGGATCAAGATGAAAAATTTCAAAGTGCACGATGAAAAATACACACACTTTTGGCACACTAGAAAAAATATAAACTCATTGAACCTACAACTATTTCTTGAATGCTTTCCAGGTGCTAGGAATTGTGCTAGGAGGTGAATTATCAAAGACAAATTGAGAAGCAAACCCATTGAGGTATGAGGCAAAGATAATGCATATAGATCTGGCATTAGACATTCCTGTGAACTGGATCTTTCTTAATTTTCCAGACAATATCTGCCTATGCAGTATTAATCTCTTAATAATCTAGATTAGGCTTTTATTTATTTTCTTTCTAATTTGTTTTTCTCCATAGTTTGTCTTCTGAGAAGAATGCACATACGTGCAACCTAGAGAGGGTTACTATAAGGATATTCTAGAAGCTCTGGTTCAAAATGTGTTGAAAGTACACAAAGGAGTTCCTGGACTCATTCCTTTAACTATTGGAGTCTCAGGAAAATGGCAATAAAGAATCTAAGCATTTTCTTTAAAGCTCTGGTAATCGTACAGAATCTGTAGACATAAAAAGAGGTCCTACATAACATCATTTGGTATTTTGAAAGAAATTATGTTTCTGCTTATTTAGGAACTATTCTAGCCCTAATGATAGTATTTTGTAGATAGAAGGAGTTTAGCTTAAGGGTAACACTATGCAGATCCTTGTAGGCCTAGGAGAGGAAAAGGCACATAGCCATGAATGGGGCACATTACTAAAGGAGACTGGGGCTCCCTAATGCCCTAAAATTATATGCTAATGTCTTCAGGAATTTGGCTAGGAATTTAAATCCATTCATTCCCAGAACAATCACTTGAGAACAATGAGAGAAGGTTCTGCTTCCTGAGAAAATCAAAACTTCTGAATGTCCAAGAAGCGCTATGGTAACATGGGATAGGATGAGTATGCCTTCTACTTGCTTCGAAAGGGGAACTATCCCCATCGATAATATCCATAAAACCAAACAGCTGTTTAGTAAGACATGCCACCACTTATCTCTTCCTACCAGTCATTCAAGTCTGATATTTGTTTTTGAGACTTTACTCACAGTTGTGGGATTAATTAGGAAAATAAGTTGGATGGTAAAGGAGGCAAATAATACCACCCAATGTAAGCCCAGGTTTAGTGCAGCAGCCCTAAGCCAGTTTAACAAGGCAAAATTCCCCAACTAGTGAAAAACTGGGTTCAATTCAACAAAACAAATTCAAGAAACCTCTGGTTGCCTCAATCATCCAGCAAAAATTGCCTCTGAGCAGTTATGTCAGCTTCTCTAATCATCCATGAAATAAAACCTGTAACAGTAGCATTTATCTTAGAGATGTTACAAATGAGCTATTTCTCGGGTTACACCTTGCCACAGAGTCTTCACAGCAGTTCCATTGCCTTTTCACAGCAGTTCCTTAGTCTCTTTCACCTCACCACTGTCATCGTTGGGGTACCTTACATTATGGAAACCTCTCTCTCTCTTATATTGATCCCACAATTGTAGATGAGTCACAAGTCCATGTGTCCACAGTTAAGGTAGCAGGAGATCATGCCCCTAATGGGGGTTAACACAATAGCTAGAAAAAAACAGTTTAAGGGTTGATACCCCAAAACACCAAAATGGGAGAGGAGTATGAATATACAGTTATTGTCAGCAAAGCTAATGTGCTTTCTGTTTGAACTCATGGAACAATAAATTCAAGAGAATAAGAAGACAATACTACTAGTAATCGTATCAATGGAACTACTACTACTTCTTATTGGTCTTTGCTCAGGTATAGCATATAATTTTTCTACACGGGGCTCTAGCCTTCCTCAGCTTATTTTCAACAAATAGTTTTTTATAACTATTTAGTGTGGAAAGAGGAAACCTTTATGACTGAAAGGCTTCACTCTTAGTTTAGATTTGGCAGGAGCCCAATGTCATATCTTATCCCCAATTAGTCACTAGGAAAATAGTGCCTTGGTGAGCTCCAATATGTTTAGTTGTTTCTTGGCATGTCTCATCAGCCTGAATCAGGGAAGGATAATCTGGATCTTTAAAATGGTGTCCATATAAATTACTCAGATACAAAAACAGATTCTGATAAGCCTCTTCTTTTAGATGCATCCTCTTTTTCCATAGCAGATAAAACCTCAGTAAAATGGAAACATCTGGCTGAGGCTCAGGTTAAAGTGTCCTGGGGAAGTGAATCTGCTCAAGTGCTATGTACTATGATACAATAGCACAAAAATCAGAAAGATAAACAGAAGAGGGACTAAGCTCTGGAAAGAAGAGAGAAAAGTGGTAAGTAAATAAAGGAAAAACAACTTTTACAAGTGGGGAAAATAAAAAGGAGAAATTTATGAAACTGAAAGAAAGTGGAAATATAGAATGAAAAGAGGAAACATAAAAGAGAAAGGTAAAGGGAGAAGGTAAGTGAAGAAAAAGTGTGTGTGTGGGGAAGTACCAGAGAAAGTGTAAAGCTTGGTGACCAAATTAGAAAATGAGAAAGGCATTAATAGGACATAAAGGAAAGCCTATGAGGCATAAGACAATCTATTATTTAAACATGTCATTTAAATAAGAAGCACTCTTAAAATTTTAAATGAACAGGTTGTCTAGGCATCAACCAGTACAGGATTAATATGAGCCCTAGAATGAAAACACCTACCATTGGGAAGATTTCTTCTTCATATATGTACGGACTGTCCTCCATCCCTAATTAGCCTGTTCAGACATTAATGTCCTTCCCAAATTTTAGACCTGCCCACATGTCCCATTTCAAATATGAAACTGATAGTTACCCAGGTTGTCGTTAAGTGCTGTTGAGTCGCAGGCGACTCAACTCATAGCAACCCTATGAAGGAGAGTCCTCAATGCTTGGGTGTCTCTCATCCTCTCTCCAGGTTCATAGGGTTTCCGGAGGCAAGCTACTATGGAAGTGGATGCCACTCCTGCTTCTGAGCTTGTTTTAATTGGGGAGCTCCACCCCACTATCTGTCTGCATTGGGTTACCCAGGTAGATCTCCTTGATGATATTTCTTATAGCAGCAGTATTAGGACTGATGATTTAGGAAAGCTCCCAAAAATTGAGGCCAACATGTTTTCCCTAAAAAAGTTCTTCCGGCACAAATTGTAACTTTCTGAGACAGAAAATTTTGTATTTTTGGCTCTTCATAGCCCTAACATGACTTTAAACATGTTCACCAGAAAATTTTGCTGCTTCCAGGAATGGAAGACTCATATTCTCTGGAAAATACGTGCTACTAGAGAACAGACACTTAGCTACCAGCATCCAATAGCGGGTTTCTCCAAAGAATTTAGGGATTGTTGTGATTGGTTAAAGGCCCAGCACCTTTTATCCAATGGAGAACATTTCTGAACTTCCCAAAGGATCAGCTTAGATGTCCCACTGAACTTTGCTCCAACTCAATATTTCCCTCTATCCAGCATTGAACCCAACCAAGTCTTTCTATGTGGGTTGATCCTAGAAACATTCTCTAGTAAATTTCTCTGTGTCAATAACCTTATAAGATGTTTCTTATAGATTTACGCTGCAACACCAAGCAAAGCAAAACAAAACAAAACCCACTTGTGAAATTTATTTTTCAGTATGACTTTTCCTATCCATTGTTTGACTTCGCTATGGTGATGGATGGGAATATATGAACAGGGTATGTTAGCCAATCCACAAGGTAACTGGCTATCTGCTATTCCATGAGGAGATTGGCTGATCTTAACAATCTACAAAGGAATTGGCTAGTCTCACCAATGAATTGAGCAAGTCAGCAGCAAGAGACCAATATACCCTCTGGCCTTACTGAAGAAGAAGCAAGAAAATGTAGGGTTCTTTTCTTGTTCCAGCTACACCTATGACAGCAAGGCCTATGGCAGTAACACATATAGCCACAACGGAGACCTGACATGAGAAGAGATCTTCATGAAGTCGAAAGCCAATATTGGCAGGACTGAGAACTTTGTTGCACAACTGGGAGTGGGAAGCCAATATTGCAGGACTGAGAACTTGGAAACATTGGCCTAAAGCCATGAGGCTCAATGCTGATATGCCTTTGTGCACATTTTGGGAGCTGTCTTGACTGTATCCTGTTATAAATCTAGATTATAAACTTTTTACTTCCCCAGTATGGTCTTATGTAGTCTGTGAGCTATTTCATTGGATTTTATACCAAGCAAAGCAGTAAAATTAGTGTTGAGATGATCAAGAAGAGGTATGGGGGCATGGGGGACATTTCTGACCTCATGGGCAATAGTTTTGTGTTATCAATGCTGTGGACAGACACAGTTCCCCTTTGTGAAGTCAGTCAAAAAGAGAGGTACCTGTTCTGACTTGGCTCTTGCTCTTTTTACACTACTCTAGATCCTTTAGAACATGAACCCTTATGAATCAATAATATGCCTACTGCACATACTCACATACATATTTGCATATTTCCTGATATTCAAAGATAAACCTATAAATTTCTCACTAATCAGCAATAAACAATGAAATGAGGGACCTTTATCCATATCTCTATTCAAATTCTACCTTTTCAGAGGCTTTTCTTGATCACATACCTTTTCCTCCCATGAACAGATGTTGCTCTATTTTCTCACTCTTACCAACATCTGATAAGTTGTATATTCTCTTTTATGATCTGTCTTATGAGGATGTGAGATCATAAGGAATATCACTATTTTGTTTATTGCTAAATCTCTAGTGCCTAAAAAAGTGTCTGTAGTATTATTATAAATATTCAAGAAGTATCCACAGATGATTAGATAAATTTAACTTTACTCCCAAATAAAAATTTGTTTAAAGATTAATATCATTTGATCATAAATTTTAAAAGTTTTAGGGAGCTCTGGTGGCCTAGTGGCAAGAAGCTGCACTGCAATACCAGAGGAACATGGTTCAAATCCACCAGATGCTGTGCTGGGGAAGGAGGGGCAATCTCCTTCTGTACCAGTCAGATCTAATTTGATGGTACACACACAAAAAATAATAATAAAATGAAATAAAATAACCTTAAAGTTTTAGATTTCAAAAAGCCTAAACAATTAAACATTAAAGCTAAAAACAATATTTAGTTCGGTCTATGTAATATTTTGCACACACTAAGTTTTATTTATTTTCTAAGAAAAAATAAAGCTTAGTAACAAGAATATCACCATAACAACTAATGAAATAGCAAACAGATACATGGCAATGCTGAAGAGACATAGGCTTGGAAAATTTCCCTTTTGGCATATAACTATTCAGAGCTTTATGCCTTGCTATATACTTGTGTTTTCTTACTCCTAAAATAACTACTTGGAAATATCATTAAAGCTACTAATTCTACCATCAAACTAGACATTTAATCTACAGCTTGACTATTTAACCAAGAAACAATCAAGGGTAATTTTCCAGAAATTGGAGAGATCCCCAGGTTGATCCTGCAACTTAGAGAATATACCTGTGGTGCTGAGAAGAACTATCTTTCTGCAGAACTTAAGTACACAATTAATAGGCTACCAGAAATGTATGATACTTTGCACATGGTTAAAAAGGCCATAATGTCCTTACCATAACCAACCAGGCTCACATTTCATCTCATGACTCAGAGACCAAACAGATTCTCTTACCTTTGGGAGAGATGTGTCTCCAGGTAACTGTAGGCTCTGGTCTACCTGTTGCTATGCAGGTGAGGCTGATGTTATTTCCTTCATTAATGGAGATATCTGAAGAAATCTCTACAATTTTGGGAGATACTGTGGAGACAAAACAGGAAGGTGAAAAATCTAGCGAAATATTTATCATCTATCTATCTATCTATCATCTATCTATCTATCTATCTATCTATCTATCTATCTATCTATCTATCTATCTATCATCTATCTAAGTTTGCAGTTGGCAGAATAAGACAACCCAGAAACTGAAATACATTGACTACAGGAACAAATGACAGGGAGTCACTAGAACACAAGGAGTTAGAAAAAAATTAGAGTAGTTCCCAAAACATGAAAGCAGTATCTTACCTTGAATTTAGCTTTATTTCTGTCTACTTAAATACAAAATCAGGGAATCTGAAGAGAATGAATCTCAGTACAATGTTGCAGTAACTATTCTCTTTACTTCAATTTGTTTTCTGTCTTTGTCCGCTACCTGCCTCAGAACACATCTACAAGTCACCACCACACTATACTAGAATTTTCTTTATATAATGCAGTTATGATCATCACATCTCTCCTTAAACACCTCCAATTGTTCTCTACTAATTACCTGAATAATCCAAGTTTCTTTTTCTAATACACTAGGGATTTCAGAACCAAGCATCAACCTACATTTCCACTGACACTCACAGTTATCCCACTTCCATCTAACTCTTTATTTCCCAGTATATTAAATAATTTCTCATCATCATTTAAATATATATTCTTCTAGTGTTCTTCCTTCACAACCTGAAGTTAGTTACAGCTGTTGGAGAACAGAAAGTAATGCCAGCTATTTCATACTTGATTATTGTTTTACTCTTTAGTTACTGTTCCAAAAAAGAGGAGTTTATTCTAACTCATGAATTTGGGAATAAGAACCCTTTATAAAGCTGCTTTTTTAACTTTTGCTTTACACATAGTTTTCCTCTATAAAGATAACATCCAACGGAGCTCTACAAGACAATTGTTTTTATGTATAAACATCCTGTAAAGTGTGATAAACTTCTTGCTGCCCAGCCTATGACTGGGAATGTGCTTGCCTCTAATCTTAAGAGTCAGACTAGAAACTCATTGTTAAATTCTGAAGTCCATGTCTCCAGTCTCAGCTTTACCACCATTAATATGATGACTGACTTTCCATGCTCATAACCAATGTGTTTTATCCAGAAGTTGCTTTAGAATCCTAGTGGATAAAGTAAGATATAATGTGTTGCTTCCCAATTTTCTAATTCTTGGCACTTAAACCAATGTTATAAGTATTTGCTTAGCACCTCTTAGATAGATGACCCAGAGTTTTTGACATTTTTAATTGTGTCCTATTATATATATATATATATATATATATATACACACACACACAGTAAGAGTTCAACACATGTATTGGATTGAATTAAAGGGTAATTTAAGGTAGCCAAGCAACATGTTTATAACAAACTCAGAGTTATATCATTATAATATTATAATCATATCATAATCATCTTATGGAAGGTCTTCTCCTGTGCTGTTCCTTCATCATTCCAAGCATGATGTCCCTCTCCAAGGACTAGTCCCTCCTTGCAACATGTCCAGATGAAGCTTCAGAAACCTTGCCTCCAAGGAGCAGCCTGGTTTCACCCTCTCCAGGACGAAACTGTTTGTTCTTTTAGCAGTCCATGGTATATTTAATACTCTTCTCCATCACCACAGCTCAAAGGCATCAATTCTTCTTCTATCATCCCTAGTCATTGTCCAGCTCTCTGACTCACAGCAAAGGATTGCAAAGACCATGGCATGTATCAGGCACATCTTAGTCTCCAGACTGACATTGTTGCTCTTCAGTACTTTGGAGAGGTCTCTGACAACAGACTTTCCCAATGCAATTTGTCTTTTAATTCCCTGCCTGCTAGTGCCAAGAGTGTTGACTGTGGCACCAAGCAAACTAAAGCTGTTAATAATCTCAATCTCTTCACCATCTATCATGATGCTGCCAACCAGTCTAGTGATAGGAATCTTTGTTTTCTGGATATTGAGCTTCAATCCATAATGAAGGCTGCAGTCTGTGACCTTCTGCAGCAAGTACTTCAGGTCATACTTAGTTTCAGCAAGCAGAGTTGTGGTATCTGCATAACGCACTTTGTTGATTAATCTTCTTCCAATTCTGATGCCACATTTCTCCTCATAGAGACCAGTATCCCAGATAATCTAGTCTGCATATAGATTAAAAAATATGGAGATAGGACACATCTCTGGCATATACCTTTCCCAATTTTCAACCATATAATGTTTCCTTGCTTTGTTCTGACAACTGCCTCCTGGTCCAAAATATAGGTTTCACATAAGCACAATCAAGTGTTCTGGGATTCCCATTCTTCTCAGAGTCACCCACAGTTTGTTGTGGTCCACATAGTCAAATATCTTTGCATAGTCAATGAAACAAAGATAGATCTTCTTCTGGTACTACCTGCTTTCAGCCAAGATCCATTTAACATTAGCTACAATATCCCTAGTAACACAGACTCTTCTAAACCCAGTCTGCACTTCTGAAAATTTTCCAATAATTTATACTTAGAATTTTTTAATTTCTGGCTGAATGGTTACTACCTCAGGTTATAAAGCCTTCCAGGTGATCCTCAAGATAAAATCTTTTTTTCTTGGAATTATATAAAATGTAACTCACTTACTCACTCACTCACTCACTGCAAGTAATTGAGAACCAACTCATAACTGACACTCCAGTAGGTTTTCAGAGACTGTAGATCACACAGGAGGTTGCTGTTGTTAGTCATTGCCTGTGTTTCTCCTGAAGAGCTAATGATGGATTCAAAGCGGCAGAGAAGAGCCAACTTTGGGTTAGCAATGTATTTCCCCATTGACTATACCACCAGAATTGTAGCTCTCCTTTATCACATCTGAAACAAAATATCTTACATTATATTTATGTTACGTTTTCAGTCATCCTGTGTATTACCTGAGTATAAAACATTAAACAAGAGACTATCTTTTATTATCTGCTTTCAGAAGGTATTATGAATTCACAGCAACCCCGTGAAACTGTGTTGAATTGCTCATAGGCTTCCCAAGATTGTAAATCTTTACGGAAGGAAATTACTTGAACATTCTCATATGGGACAACTAGTATGTTCAAATTTCCTACTTTCTGGTAGCAGTTGAATGTTCTGACCACTTCTCTTTTTCTCTCTGTGTGTACACCTACACATATGTTTGCATGTGTGTACTTGTACTTCCCCAATATTTATTTAGTGGCATAGAAAACATGGACTGTGCATATGGTGTGGGTAAGAAAATCCTGATTCTAAAATTTGAGACTGTTAAGATTAAATTACAATTTATAGTGTTATTTTAAAAGTTAGATTGTACAATTATCTTTCTCAAGAAAAAATAATATTTGCCAAGTTAATGACTAAGCATTAGATTTGTTGTTTGAAGCATTTACATTTTGCAATTTTTCAGTTCTAGAATAAATTCAGTTGATATTGCAAGAATAAATACTCAATAAAATCTTCCAGTTGATTACACAGTTTTAATGGAGCAATTGCTCTTCATGCTACTACCTCACTATTCCCTCCATTTTCCTGGCCTAAATTCCAGCCCATCTTTGATATCCACACAGAACTTGCTTGCCTCTTTGAGAACAGGTTGCCTACAAAATTCTGTCCTGACCTTGCAGCCATTGCCCCAACTATGCAGGGAAGTAATTTATTGATCTGTAAAGAACTCAGAGTTGCTCTGCAAGGGATTATGTCACAAGACGCCTTGCAATAAAATATAAAGTGATGGACTAATTTTGAACATAGGGTGATTTAGGGTTTGTAGTTGGAAGTGTGCTTAAAGTACATTTTAAGTAGAAATCAGGGTGAGTAATGAATTACTTTTGCTTTGGAAGGGCTTATTGGGAGTTCATTTTCTTGGCTTCTTACTTGATAGCTAATCTGTTCATCATAAACTAGAGAACAATGGACAGTCCTGGAGTAGAATGGAAGGTTGTTTGGGCCAGAGTTGTCAGCAGAGTAAGTGCATTAAATGAGACAATCACACATCATGGTTGGAAGAATCATCTAGAATTTTCTCCTCTCCCTGAGCACCACAAATGGAAAAGGTTCAATTTATGAAGTAGAAGTTGGGAAAATGCCTACTGTCTTTTCAATCCTGCTTTGACCACAAGTCAAAGTTGGCAGACTGCCTCTGCATAGAATTGAAAGGAAAACAATTTAAGGCATAGTGTTAACAATGTTTGATCAGAAATGGAAACTCAATTACCAGAACTAAACTGACATAATTTACAAGATGGTAATGGATTAAAGATCAATTTGCTAAGTAGAAACTTCTAGCACATTATATTGGTATCCAAAATTAAACTGAATTGGTCTTAGTTAATATAGAATTTATAAAGATAATGGCTACCTATGAGAAAAGGCTACTTTACTTTTATAATGTATCCTGGATATATTCTGTTTTATCCCTTCTGATTATGTAAGCTGGTAGGAACATAAGATTGAGCTTGCTTGTTTTTATAAAATCACTCTCTCACTCATCTATTCAATCATACATTCACTGATAAATTTCTATATGCTAAGTATTATGAAACGCTAGAAAAAAAGAAAAAGACATAATGCTTGTCCTAATGAGTACACTGGATAGAGATATAAATAAAGATTAAAAATGTTTTTATAATAAGGTGAGATAAAAACAGAACATAGGTGTTAAGGCAGATAGGTCTCTAGAATGATGTCAAGGATATTTGACATCTAAGCTAAGTCTTAGGAAATAAGAAAACTTTAACCAGGTCTCGGGGGCAGGGGTAAGACATTCTAGGTAGAGAATACAAGATAAGGAATACATTTTTGTAAAAGAGTCTATGCTATGAAGTACACATGTATTTTGGATGGATAGCTGCAAAAAGAAACTGGGCCAGATCTTGCCCTTCAAATCTTCTGTCTACAACACACGGGGCACTTGGGATTTCTTAAGCACAAGGGAAAGAGGAGTGGAATAACAATACAAGTCCTTCACAGAACATTGCCGATCACTAGGACCTTATATAGTTAAAAAAGCCTGATATCTATTAAGAAAAGATTCACTTAATGTCAAGAAAGCAGCAGGCTACTTCAATCATCATGAAAAAGCAAAATAACCCTTATCCTAAAAAAGCAACCCAGTGAATACCTCAGAAACAGAGAGCCAGAAGCAATATGGTGACAGGGAATTATTTTAGCAGCTATGGAAGAAAGTGCAAATGATGGAAGAAACCAAGGAAACTTTAAAAGAGTGAATATCCCAGAGATAGAGATGTAAAAGAACCATACTGATGGGGAACAACTTGAACAACTACAGAAGAATATGCAAAACATGGAAGAAAGAACGGAAACTATAGATAAAGAAGTACCAGATCTTAAAAAAAAAATCATCACAAGACAGAGAGGGTACAGCCAACACAGTACTTGAAATAACAGAAAAGCATGAACATGCAATCTAGAATATTAAGACAGAATTGGAAGAAGTATCCAGTACACTAGAGGGAAAGAAGGTAAAACTGAAGAGATGGAACAGAGAGCTGGAATACAAAACCCTCAGTGGAAACATACTAGAAGAAAAATCAGAGGTGCGACTTAAAGAAACTGAGAAAACATTAGAGTCATGTGGACTATATAAAAAGGAAAAAATATGTATGATTGGAATTCTAGAACATGAGCGGGACCAGGAAGTCACTGGGAAAATTGTGGAAGAAGTACTAGGAGAAAATATCCCAGCTGTTATAAAGAACGAAGGAATTTACAATCAAGAAGCACAGTGAACAACAAATAGACTTTTCTTTTCCAAAAAGAAAAATGTCAAGACATATCATAGCCAAATTATCCAAATTAAAAGGGATAGAATACAAGAAGCAGAATAAAAAAAAAAAAACAAACCAAAACACAAAAAAACAGAGTCATCTACAAAGGAGAAACAATCAAGTTTGCTTTCTCAGTAGAAACCATGCGAGCTAGTAAAAAAATGGAATAGCATATACAGGAAGTTGAAAGAAATCAGTTGCCATCCAAGGATCTTGTATCTAACAAAGCTCTCCATAAAATATGAAGGAGAAATTAGGTCTTTGCAGAAAATAAGGAACTTAAAGAATTTGTGAAAACAAGACCAAAATTACAATAAATTTTAAGGAAGTTCTTCACACAGAGACATCAAAGGCAAGTGGATGAATCACGGAAACCAGAAACAACAGAAAAAGAAACACAGCAACATGGCAACAATAAAACTTGGCCTGACAATAATCACATTTAATGTAAATGGACTAAATGTGCCAATTAAGAGAAAAAAGAGTAGAAGATGGATTGAAAAAAACAAACAAACAACAACAACAACAACAACAAAACCCAACCACAAAGCACAGCAATATGCTGCTTAAAAGAAACACATCTAAGAAACTGTGAAAAAAGACAGACTCAAAATCAAAGGCTGGAAAAAAATATGCCACGCAAATGGCATCCATAAAAAAGTAGAAGTGGCAACACTAATCACTGATAGATTTCCAAATGAAAACCACCAAAAAAGATATAGAAGAGAATTACATATTGATTACAGGCACAATAGATCAAGAAGACCTGACCTTGGTCAACATTTATGCTCAAAATGATGTACCTACAAAATATATTAAACTACAGTTAACAGAATTGAAGGAAGATGTAGCATGTTGATTCGTTAAGGGGAGTGAGAAGAGGGGATACAGTCTCCTATTTTATAATTGGGTAAGAAAAAGCATTTAAAAGTTCCTTGAAACAAATGAAAATATAATACACCAAATCCTTTGTAATGCAGCCAAGGATGCAGTTCATTGCAACGAACAATGAACACACATGGAAAAGGAAGAAAGAAGAAAAATAAATTATCTAACTCAACACTTCCATCAAATAGAAAAAGAACAACAATCTAATCCTACAGCCTCTAGAAGAAAAGGAATTCTAAGGAAAAGAGCTGAAATCAGTGAAATAGAAAACAAAAAAGCTACTGAAACCATCAATAAGACTAGGAGCTGGTATTTCAAAACTGTCAATAAAATTGACAATTGGAAAACATAACAAAAGGACAAAAAAGAATGCACAGATAACTTATCTACTGTTTAGAATATGCCCTGAGAAAATAAGAACTGAGGCACAAACGGAGACTTGTACACCAATATTCATAGCTGCATTATTCACCATCACAAAAACATGGAAAGAGCCCAAATGTCCAACCGCAAATTAATGGATTGAGAAATTATGGTACATTCACAAAGTGGAATACCACGAAACACACACGAGCAATGATTTTGTAAATTATTACCCAACTTAGAATGGACTTGAGAGCATTATACTGAGTGAACTAACTCAGTCCCCAAAAAACAAATATTGTATGAAACCATTATTGTAGAATGAGTATAAGGATTTGGGGTTGGGTGGAGTGTGGAAGCAGAGGGATGAGGATGTGCAGAGGAAAGCGGGAATTAATCATGGAGTTGTACAATTTGATGGGGGAGAGATATTGGAAGAATCTATTCTGGAAAACAGTGCATGTGAATTTTGTAAATAAACTAGTATGATAATTTTTAAAATGGGGGAATGAATATATGATTAGGCATTATACATATGACAACAGCCAAGAATAAGAGATATATAATTGTAAAGAGGACCGGGGGGGGGGGCGGGGAAATAGCTAATTGTGCAACAGTGAATGAATAGGTAAAAAAAAATGAACTGAAGGCATGGGGAAGGGAGGACAAGGGGACATGTGCAATAATAAATGAATGATAGTCTAACTTTTCTAGATATATTTGTTAAAATCACAATTCAAATAAAATTTTATTAAAAATAAATTATACACGTGACATCAAAACAGAGACAGATGACATTAAATTGATCATATTGGAATACTATGAAAAACTATATTCTGATAAATTCGAAAAACCTAGAGGAAATAGATAAGTTCCTTGATGCTCATGCCCTACCAAGATTGACCTGGACAGATAAGAAACACTTGAAAAATTTCCCCAAAAGGAAAGTCCTGGACCAGATGGCTTCACAGCTGAATTCTACCAAACATTCAGAAAAGATCTATCACCAATTCTGCTTAAAGTATTAAAAAAAAACAAACCTAAAACAAAAAACAAACAAAAGAAAAAACAGAAAAGGAAGGAAAATGAAACGAACATAATCCTAATAACAAAACCAGGCAAAGATATTTCCAAGAAATAAAACTATATACTAAAATCTCTTATGAATATTGATTCAAAAATCCTTCACAAAATACTGGTCAATGGAATCCAACTGCATATAATAAAAAAAGAATTCATCACGACCAGGCTGGATTCATAATAAACAGGCAAGAATGGTTCAATGTAAGAAAAACAATCAGTGTAATGAATCACATTAACAGAGCAAATAATAAAAACCACATGATCTCAGCATTGAGCAAAAAAGGCCTTTGACAAAATCCAATAAAATCCTTCTTGATTGAAATACTCAGAAAAATAGAAACAAAATAATTTCCTCAACATAGTGAAAAGTATATATACAATACCAAAAGCCAATATAATTTTCAATAAAGATTAAAAACATTCTCCATGAGAATAAGGAATAAACAAAGATGTCCACTGTCAGCACTCCTTAGTCAATAATATTTTGGAAGTACTTGCAAAGACAAGAGGCATGCAGATTGGAAAAGAGGTGGCAAATCTGTTGTTAAGATGATATGATAGTACACAGAAAACCCCAAGAACTTAGTAAAAAACAAACAAGCAAAAAACAAAAACAAAACCATAAAAACAAACAAGCAAACTCTTTTAGAGCTAGTAGACAAATATAATAGAATGGCAGGATTCAAGATCATTATCCAAAAGTCAATGCGATTCCTCTACAGTAACAAAGAAAACATTGGTAAGGAAACTAATAAAGCAATACCATTTATAATAATCAGCAACAAATTGAGATACTTAGTAATGAACCTAACTACAAAGAAAACTACACTTCTGCAAGACAAAATAAAAGACCTAAAAAATGGAAAATGTTTCCGTTCTTATGGATAGGAAGGCTCAATATAGTGAAAATGACAATCTACATTACAATCTAAATCACAATCTACATGTTTAACACAATCCTAATACAGATAACAAATTCATTTTCCAAAGAGATAGAAAAGGAAAATGACAAATTTAGTTGGAGAGGAAAGATATCTTGAATAAGAAAAGCACTTTTAAAAACCAAGAATGAAGTGGAAGGCATAGCACTCCCTGATCTCAAAACCTACTACACAGTTTAATAATCAAAACAGCATGATACTGGTACATGATAGACACATAAACCAATGGAATGGAATCGAGAACCCAGAAATTTATCCATCTATCTATGGTCCACTGACATTCAACGAGGAATCAAAGCCTATCAAATGGGGAAATGACAACTTCTTCAACAAATGGTGATGGCAAAACTGGACTCCATCTGCAGAAAGGTGAAACAGGATCCACATGTCACCTCATGCATAAAAATCAACTCAAGGACTCAAGGTGGATCAGAGAACTAGGGGTAAAGCCCAAAACCATAAAGATCATAAGAGGCTAGCAGAAACACCTTATAAAGTCTAGATCACAGTATAAAAAGGTTGACAACTACAGCCAGAAATATGTAACTGGGAGAGGATAAACTTAATGAATGAGACCTTCTAAAGATTAAATCCCTGTGAGCATCAAAATATTTTTTTTCCAACAGAGTGAAGAGTAAACCTATTGACTAGGAAAAAACATTTGGCAATACCATGTCAGACAAGGGTCTCATAACAAAAGTTTACAGAATCCTACAAGGTCTTCACAAACTGATAACCCAATTACAAATTGGGCAAAAGACATGGAAAGACCCTTCACAGAAAAAGATAATTGGATGACCAACAGACATATGAAGAAATGCTCATATCAACTGGCAAGAAGAGATGCAACTAAAAACCACAGTAAGATAACATATCACATCAGTTTTTGTTATGTGCTGTCGCATCTCCTGCAACCCATAGTGACCCTATGCAGCAGTTCTGAACCCTGCCCTGCCCTCAGTCAGTCTCACTAATTCTGACACATCAATTCCCATTGCCCCAGTTACTGTATCAATCCATCTCATCCGGGGTCTTCCTCTCCTGTGCGGTCCCTCCACCCTTCCAAGCATGATGTCCTTCTCCAAGGACTGGTCTCTCCTGGTCACATGCCCAAAGTACGTAAGAGAGAGAGAGAGCTTAAAAATCTTAGCCTCCATGGAGAAACTTGGCTTCACCCTCTCCAAGACAGATCTATTTGTTTCCTTGACAGTCCATGGTATGTGCAAGTCTTTTCTCCAGCCCCACAACTTGAAGGCATCTATTCTTTTGCTGTTATCCTTTGTCATTGTCCAGCTCTCTATAGCATAGCAAGTAATTGCTAAGACCATAGTCTGGATTAAGCGCACCTTAGTCTCTAGACTGCCATCGTTGCTCTTCAGCACGCTGGAGAGGTCCCTGACAGCAGATTTTCCTGATGCAATTTGATTTCTGGACTGCTGATATTAAGAGTGTTGATTGTGGAGCTGAGCAAGCTGTAATTGTAAACAACCTAAATCTGCTTCCTAACTATTATGATGCTATTATTATCATTATTGGCTCAGTGGTGAAAATCTTTGTCTTCTTGACATTGGGCTTCAATGGATATTGAAAACTGTAGTCCTTGACATTCTGCACCAAGGACTTCAGGTCTTCTTCAGTTTCAGCAAGCAAGGTTGTGTCATCTCTCTAATGTATTGGTTATTTCAGTAGCAGTGACAAAGTTTAACAGGATAGAAAGTACTAAGTGTTGGAGAGGATGTGATGAGACAGGAACTCTTATACACTGTTAGTGAGATTGTAAAATGGTATAACCACTCTGTAATACAGTTTACTGTTTTCTCAAAATGCTGAACAAAAAAAAATAGCTATGACCCAGCTATTTCACTGCTTGGAATATACCCCAAGAACATTAGAAATATGAAACAAATGTAAGTTTGTACACCAATATTCAGAGCAGCATTATTAACCAGCACAAGATCATGGAAATAGCCCAAATATCCAACCAGCAATGGAATGGATTGAGAAATTGTGGTACATTCACAAGATGGACTACTACACAACATGTTG
>NW_006399870.1:8261464-8272047 GCF_000299155.1 Elephantulus edwardii
ATTTAAAATAATAAAAAAAAGATTACTACCTAACTTGGGAGGGACTATAAAGCATTATGGTAATTTAACCAACATGATTCCACAAGGACGAATACTGTATAAGAATGTTATTGTAGAAACAAAAAGATTAATAAAACAGGTATGAAGATCCCAAGGGAGGGTGGTGGGAGCATTGTGGTGAGGATGATCCAGGGATGGTAATCGTAGGGTTCCACAATTTGATGGGTAGAGGGAAGAGGGGGTCAAGGAAATGGGAAAGATCTAGTGTGAAAAATAATGTATACAAACTTTGTAAGCAAGCCAGTATAAAATAAATATTTATTAAAAAAAAAAAGAAGAAGCTGGGTCAATAGCTATTCAAGAAATATTTAGGGACGGGAGATGTGAAGATCTTACAAGATGGTGGACAATGTAGATAGCTTTCCAAACACTTTACAACTAAGGTATCAGTAAAAAAGTGGTAACAGATTAAAGATAAATCCTAAAGTCCTGAGACTGAAATGAAGCGATAAAAAAAAAAGATAGTACAAATGTGAGTGAAAGAAATTAAATGATGATAAGGGGATGGGACAAATGGTAAATCCTCAACAGACGTGACACAACCATTTTGAAATTTTGCAAGTGGTTATCTGTTTGACTCAGGAACTCAGGACAACAACAAAGTCCAGGCTGGAAGTTGGTTGTCAACAAGAAAGATTCTATCTCCTCTTGTTCTCCATATCCTTCTAGACATCAGAGAAGTGACCTTCACCTCCCCCCCTCAAGTTCACCCATTAGGTGACTGTTAGAGGGTGACAGTCCAGGTCTACCTGAGGTCAAGCTTGTGTCACTGTGCATTTTATACTGAGAACATACAGCCCTCAACACTGTGCCTCCTGATCTTGTTGGAGTGTGTGGTAGTCTGCATGCAACCCCTACAAAAACAGACCTCTTGAATTGCCAAAGCTTGCCTCCAGTTGAGCAACTTGTAGAGTTAGAGCCTCCACAGTATCACCTCTACATGATTTATAACTCTTGAGGAAAGCAGAGTCTGTTCCTTCTCAATTGTCAGCAAATCGTCCCTACCAGAAAGGCCCTATAAGTTTAACATCAAGTACATGTAAACCTTACATGGGGAGATGCATGTATTCCTCTTAATAGTGCTGAGGTATTGCATTATGTGACCTCCTGCTCACCTACAATCTAGTCTGGCAAAGGCTTTGTGGATCTGGTATTAGGTGTACAACACCAGCTTCTCCCCGCTCCCCTCCCCCACTTGATGCATTTGGAAATGTGTATATTATTTACCTCCTCACATTAACAGAGTGAACTCTCTCTGACCAGGTGCCATGACTGTGTTCATACCCCTAGGCTAGCAGAGACATCCTGAATAGGTAGATTGTCTTAATTACCTCTGAACCCAGCAGAAACTCTTTCCCAGGCTAAGTGACTTGCTCCTCTACAGTCCTTGGCCTGACACCATGCCCTAAACTGGTCCTTGACTAGGCATCTTGACATCTGCCTTCTCTCAGATGAATAGGAACTCTACACTGACCCTACTCTATCACAACCCTACTCTTCTGCTCCTTCCTTTAGTAACCTTCTCTTCTTTCACTACTGTTTATGTTTTCTAAGTTCTTATGGTAACATATAAAAACAATCTACATGCATGTCAGTCGCACATATTCTATAGCTTTACTCATTGGGGGGAAAAGCAAAGGACAGCATCACCTGATTGATCAGCATCACCTGATTGATGGTAGACTGTAACTAACATCAGTGTCATCTGCTATCAACTATTCTATGTGAATAATAACAGGGAACTACATGCACCTCATCCTCTAGAACACTCACCAGAAGATAGGAAAGGAAAAAATTGCCAAATTATAGGTATAATACACCCAATACTATTTAGTTATATATGTGTATGTGTGCGTGTATATACACACATACATAATAATACAAAAGCAATAATTCTACAATGACTTAAGAGTTAGCACATAGCAATATTCAAATGAAAACAAGATGAAACCATTTACCAAAACACATAATTACAAAATTGTTCAAAGGAAGAAATGCTACTGGAACTTCCTCATAAGAAATTCAGAGCAATGATATTGTAGTGTTTTTAAAGGATTGAGAAAAGTTTGGGAGAAGTCACAAACAAAATAAAAATAAAAAAGAACCCCAAAACTAGAGAAGAATGAAAAACAACAATAAAACAAACACACAAAAATCTGCAATAAGATAAAATTAACAAAAGAGGAAACTAATAAGGTCTAAAAAAGGGGGAAAGGGGCAATTTTGATTCAGAAGATTACAGCTAATATTTCCAAACAAGGTAAAACATTATAAGGACTAAAAAGCAGAATCGAACCAATATGACATGGAATTAATGAGATAAAAAATAAATCTCTTCAAGAAACAATCAGAAAAAAAGAGAAAGCAAATTTTTTTTAAAAAAAGCATAAGAATTGAAAAACAAGGAACTCATGCAATATTATTCAAAATGGGTGACTTTGGAGGACATTCTACTGAGTGAAATATCTTAGTCACAAAAGGACAAATACTTCATAGTGCCACTGTTGTAAAACAAGACTGACATTGGGGTTGGGGGAAGACTGAGAAAGATGGGATAAATAATGTATACTGCATTGAAATAGATGAGGGAAAAAACTGTTTAAAAGGGTTATGTGATTAGGTATTATTGTCATGACAGGAGTCCAGAATGAAGGCTGCATAGTGGAATGGACCTGGGGGGAGGGATTGTAAAACAATGAAAGAATTTTTCTTTTACTTATCAAAGAGAAGAGTGTAGTGGGGATGGGGGCAGGAGTGGGCAGGGAGAAAAGTGCAATAATAAATGAATGGAAATCCAAAGTCTCTGTAAAGTTTCATTGAAATTAATAACAAAAAAGCATAAGAATTATATAGGGCATTGTTAAGAAGAATAACTTGCCTGTGATTGGAATCTAGAACAAGAAGAAACAAGAAAGTACATTTCAAATGACTGAAGATTTTCTGGAAGAGAGCTTCACAAATATTACAAAAAATAAGCAAATATACATTTATGAATCTCAACAAGTCAAAAACAGGATAGAACCCAAAAGAGAAACATCAAGATATATCATAATAAAATGATCCAAAATAAAAAAAAGAAATATATTTAAAGTTAGAGTGGGAAACATAAGTTACCTAAGGTCAGCAAAGGAGAAGACTCCCATTGAGATGAATTGACACAGTGACTACAGCAATGGGTCAAGTGTATGGTGACGGTGAGGATGGCACAGGATAGGATAAAAGTCAAACCTATGGATCATAGGGTGGCTATGAATCTTACTTGACTTGATAGCACTAACAACAAAGGAGAAAAAAATAAAACTAAGCTCCTAGTAGGCCAATTTAGTAGAGTGGCAGGGTATAAGATCAATATCCAAAAATCAGAGGGATTCCTCCACAATAACAAAGAGAACTCAGAGAAGGAAACCACGAAAGCAATACCATTTACAATAGCCAACCACAAATTGAGATACTTGGTAGTGATCCTAAATAGATATACAAAAGACTTAAAGAAAACTACAGAACATTTCTCCAGACACAATAAAAGACCTAAAGAAATAAAAATATGTGTCCCGTCCATGGATAGGAAGATTCAATATTGTGAAAACTACAAGCCTACCAAAAGCAATCTACATGTTCAACACAATCCCAATCCAGATACCAAATTCATTTCTCAAGGAGATTGAAAGAGAAAATGTAAAATTTATATGGAGATGCAAGAGACCCCGAAGAAGAAAGTAACTTCTGAGAAACAAAAGTGAAGTGGGATGTATAGCACTCCCTGACCTAAAAACCTACTACACAGCACTAGTAAACAAAACAGCATGGTACTGGTACAATGACGGGCACATAGACGAACAGAAGAGAATTGAGAACCCAGAAATAGATCCACCTATCTATGGTCAACTGATATTCGACAAGGTAATCAAACCTCTCAAAGGGGGAAAATGACAACCTCTTCAACAAACGTTGAAGTCAAAACTGGACTTCCACCTGCAGAAAGCTAAAACAAGACCCATATCTCATACCAAACACAAAAATCAACTCAAGGTGGATCAGAGACCTGGCAGTAAAGCCCAAAACCATAAAGTTCATAAGAGACAAACTGGGACAAAGAAGGCCTAGTCTATGATATAAAGAGACTTCCAAATACAGCCAGAAATGCACAGTCTGGAGAGTAAAAAAATTGATGAATGGAACCTTCTAAAGATTAAATCCCCTTGTGCATCAAAAGTTTTTCCAACAGGGTGGAAAGAGAGCCTAAAAACTGGGAAGAAATATTTGGTAATACCATCTCAGACAAGAATCTCATAAGGAAAACTTACAGGATACTCTTGGGCCTCCAAAAGAAAAAGACTGATAATCTAATTACAAAAAAAAGTGAGGGGAGCAGGGAGACTATGGCCTGAATCAGGCACACCATATTCCTAAAAAAAAAAGAAAAAAAAAGGAAATAAAACCTATTAAATGTTCCCCAAAGTTCAAAATTCCTAGTTCTAAGAGAGAAGAAAATCAAAACAACTATGAGATATTACCTCAATCCAGTAAGAATCGCAAAATTTAACAGAGTTGCAAGTAAAAAAATGTTGGTGAGGTTGTGGAGAGACTGGAATACTTATTCACTGTTGGTAGGACTGTAAAATGGTGCAACCACCATGGAAGGCAGTATGGTGTTTTCTCAAAATGTTGGAAATAGAAATATCATTTGACCCAGCAATTCCACTACCGGAAATATACCCTAAAGAAACTAGAACTGCCACCTAAACATATATATTTATGTTTATTGCTACTTTGTTCACAATAGCAAAGAGTTGGAAACAGTACAAGTTCCCATCAACAAGCAAATGAATAGAGAAGTGGTGGTATATTCACACAATATAATATCATGCATCACTGCAAAGAACTCATGAAATATTATACAAAATGGGTAGTCATAGAGGATATTATGCTGAGTGAAATATCTCAGTCAAAAAAGGCAAATACTATTAATACCACTGTTATAGAACAGGACTGATATGGAGGTTGGTGGTAAACTAAGAAAAGGGAATGAATAATGTACACGCCATTGCAAGAGATGAGGGAGAGAACTGTATAAAAGGAACATATGATTAGATATTATTGGCATGACAAGAGTACAGAATAAAAGTTACATGATAAAGTGGTTCATGGAGGGGGGGGCCGTATAACAATGAAATAACTTTTTTCCCAAATAAAAAAGTGAATTGGTGGGGGGGAGGTGGAACGGTAACAGGGAGTAAAATGTGTTAACTATGAAAGAATGAATGAATGAAAATTAAAAAAAAATATGTCAACTTGTTAATACCAAATAAAGTACACATTAAAAAAATTTTTTTTTAAAAAAAGCCTACCCAATGGAGAAATGACAACCTCTTCAACAAATAGTGTTGGCAAAACTGGACTACTACCTGCAAAAAGCTAAAACAGAATCTACATCTCAAACCATACACAAAAATCACCTCAAGGTGGATCAGAGATTTATAAAGTTTATAAGAAACAAACTAGGATCAAGCTGAGAAAACATAGTTTACAGCATAAGGAGACTGCCAAATAATGTCAGAAATGCACAGTCTGAAGAGGACAAAATTGATACATGGTACCTTCTAAAGATTAAATCCCTGTGCAGATCAAACCCTTTTTCCAATAGGGTGAAATACTGACAAGGAACAAACATTTGGCAATACCACCTCAGACAAGACTCTCATCAGGAAAGTTTACAGAATACTCCTGGGCCTCCACAAGAAAAAGACTGATAACTCAATTACAAAATGGGCAAAAGACATGGAAAGAATTTTCACAGAAGAATATATTCAAATGGCCAACAGACTTAGAAGAAATGCTCCAAATCACTGGCAATAAGAGAGATGCAAATCAAAATCACAATGAGATACCATTTCACTCCGGTAGCATTGGCAAAGTTTAACAGGACAATAAGCAATAAATGTTGGTGAGGATGTGGCAAGATAGGAACTCTCACGCATTGTTGGTGGATTGTAAAATGGGACGACCACTCTGGAAGGCAGTTTGGTGCTTCCTCAAAAATCTGAATGTAGACATTCCACATGACCCAGCTATTCTATTGCTCGGAATATACCCTGAGGAAATGAGAATGGAGGCTTAAATGGTAACATGCACACCAGTGTTCATCGCAGCATTATTCAGCATTGCAAGACCATGGATGCAGCCAGATGTTCAACCATGGAGGAATGGATTGAGAAGTTACAGTACATTCATATAACGGAATACTATGCAGCATGTAGGAGTAATGATTTTTTTTAAAATTACTACCTAACTTGGAAGGGACTGGAGAGCATTATGCTGAATGAAGTAATTCAGTCCTACAAGGACAATTATAATATAAATCCATCATTGTAGAATGAGTATAAGGAACAAAGGGGAGTAAGGGAAGGTGGAAGCTGAGGGATGAGGATGTGCAGGGGTGGAGGGATTAATCATAGAGTTGCACAATTTGATCGGTGGAATGGTGAGGGAAAATGGAAGAATCTGTTCTCAAAAACAATGTATTCGAAAAACAAAATACCTAAAAAAATGGCAAAAATGTCCCCTGTTCATGAGTAGGAAGACTCAATATTGTGAAAATGACAATTTTACAAAAGCAAACTATATGTTCAATGCAATTCCAATCCAGATACCATATTCATTTTTTTAAAGAGATTGAAATGGAAATTGTCAAGTTTATTTGGAGAGGAAAGAGATCCCTAATAAGCAAAGACTTCAGAACAACAAAAAGAAAGTGGTAGGTATTGGACTCTCTGATCTCAAAACCTACTACACAGCAGTAGTGGAAAAACTGCATAGTACTGGTACAATAACAGGCACATAGACCAGTGGAACAGAATTGAGAACCCAGAAATGGACTTATCTATGTCCAACTGATATATGACAAGGAAATAAAGCCTATCCAATGATGCTTGCAGAACTGTACTGCTCGCTGCAGAAAGCTGCAACAGGATCCACATCTTACACCAAACACAAAAATCACCTCAAAGTGGATCAGAGACCCTGGAATAAAGCTCAAAACCATAAAGTTCATAAAAGAAAAGGTGGGATCAAGCTTAGAAGGCCTAGTCTAATGTATAGATGGCCTGCCAAATACAGCCGGAAATGCACGATCTGAAGGGGATAAAATTGATGAATGGGACCTTCTAAAGATTAAATCCCTCTGTCCATCAAAAACATTTTCAACAGGGTGAAAAGAAAACCTACTGACTGGGAACAAACATTTGGCAATACCATCTCAGACAAGGGTATCACCATGAAAGTTAACAAAATCCTACATGGCCTCCAGAATAAAAAGACTGACAAGTGAGTTAAAAAGACTGTTAAAATGAGCAAAAGATGTGAAAAGACTTTTCACAGAGGATGACATTTGGATGTACAACAGGCAAATACTCTAAATTACTGGAAATAAGAGACACAAATCAAAATCACAATGAGGTGCCATCTTACCTTAGTAG
Organism: Elephantulus edwardii; assembly: GCF_000299155.1. Classification (NCBI taxonomy): domain Eukaryota; kingdom Metazoa; phylum Chordata; class Mammalia; order Macroscelidea; family Macroscelididae; genus Elephantulus; species Elephantulus edwardii. The sequence goes on from NW_006399870.1 coordinate 8,269,000, forward strand.
CAGTGCCAAAGTTTAGCATGGCAGCAAGTAAAATATGTTGGAGAGGTTGTGGCGAGATAGGAACTCATACATTTTTGGTGGGATTGTAAAATGGGACAATCACTCTGGAAGGCAGTTTGGCTTTTCCTCAAAGAGCTGAATACAGAAATGTCATGTGATCCAGCTATTCCACTGCTTGGAATATACCTTGAGAAAATGAGGACTAAGGCATAGAGACTTGTACACCAATGTCCATAGCAGTGTTATTCACCATTGTAAGAACATGGAATAGCCCAAATGCCCAACCACAGCAGAATGAATTGAGAAATTGTGGTACATTCACAGAATGGAATACTATGCAGCACGTAGTAACAATGTTTCATAAATTGCTATCAAACATGAGTGGGACTGGAGATCATTATAGTATGTGAGCTAACTCAGTTTCATAACAACAAATACATTATAAGATTATTATTGTAGAACCAATATGAGGATCCAAGAGGGCATGGTTAATCATAGGGTCACAGAATTTGATGGGTGGAGAGAGGGGTGGGTAAAGGAAATTGGAAACATCCAATGTAAAAAACAATGTACATGAACTTTATGAACTTTGTATGTAAACCAGTATATAAAATAAAATTGACAAACCTCTAGCAAAGCCAACAAACAAAAACAAAGAAATTAATTAAAAGAGAAAAATAAATTAATCTGGATAAGAAATGGAAAAGACAATGTCACAACAAAACTAACTGAAATAAAAAGGCTAAGAATTTCTTAAAACAACATATGATCAAGAAGCAATGGAGATGAAGGAGGAAGTTCAGGCTGCTTTGAAGGACTTGGTAAAAAATAAGTTTGAGAAGGGTGTATGCCAAAGATGTGTCCTCTCTCCATATCTTTTCTATCTGTATGCGAACAGATTATCCTGGAGGCTAGGCTCTAAGAGGAAAAGTGTGGCATCAGGATTGGAGGTAGACTCATCAACAATCTGCGTTATGCACATGACACAACCCTGCTTGCTGAAACTAAGGAGGACGTGAAGTGCTTATTTCAGAAGGTCAAAGACTGCAGCCTTCAATATGGATTAAAGCTCAACGTCAAAAAAACAAAGATTCTCACCACTGGGCTGACTGGTATCATCATGATATATGGTGAAGAGATTAAGATTCTTGACATCTTCAGTTTGCTTGGCTCTATAATCAACACTCTTGGTACCAGCAACTAGGAAATTAAAAAACGAATTCCATTGGAAAAGTCTGCTGTCAGAGACATCTCCAAGGTACTGAGGAGCAACAATGTCAATCTGGAGACTAAGGTGCACCTGAAATAAGCCATGGCCTTTGCCATTACGTCTTATGCATCAGAGAGTTGGAAAATGACTAGGGATGATAGAAAAAAAATTGATACCTTTGAGCTTTGGTGCTAGAGAAGAGTATTGAATATAGCATGGACTTCTAGGACAAGAAACAAATTCATCCTGGAGAGAGTGAAGCCAGGCCTTGGAGGCAAGGATTCTGAAGCTTCATCTGACCTAGTGTGGATATGTTGCAAAGAGGGACCAGTCCCTGGAGAGGGACATCATGCTTGGGAGGGTAGAGAGACAGTGCAAGAGAGGAAGACCCTCAATGAGATGGGTTGATTCAGTGACTGGGGTAACAGGGATAGGCGTGTCAGAGACAATAAGATTGGTAAGGGATAGAGCTGGGTTTAGGGCTGTTGTACATAGCGTCACAATGAGTCACAAGTGAATCGATGGCACATAACACCACCACCATATGTCTTGTACTAATGGATGTGATTAAATTTGAAATTAACATACAAACAGAACACCGTATATGTTTATAGGACTGAGGTTCACCTAAAGCAATAAGTCTTTTTTGGATTTCAACAGATGAGAAATATCTATGTAAGGAGAAACAAGAAAGAATATTTCAAGCAGGATAAAATTGTTGTTGTTAGATTTCTCATAGAGTTCTTTTGAGAATTTAAAAACTAGGTTTGTAAGACACACGTAGAGAGCATTCTTAGAAGGATGTACTCAATGAGTGAGTTTTAATATCCTGCATGAACATCCTATGGATGGACAAGAGAACAAATGAATTTATCTTGGAGAGGGTGCAGCCAGATTGTTCTTCGGAAGCAAGAATTTGAGGCTTCACCACACATTACTTTGGGAATGTTGCTAAGAGGGTTTATTCCTTAGAGAAATACATGATGCTGGGAAGGGTCAAGGGTCAGCAAGGGAGAAGAAGCCCCTCAATCAGGTGGATTGACCTAGTGACTGTTGGAATGGGCTCCTGTGTTTCAGGAAGTGTGAGGAAGGCACAGGATAGGACGAGTTTAGATATTTTTTACTGAACTCGGTGGCACCCAACAACAAAAGTGTCAACACAAGACTATTTAGTCAATAATGTTAACTAAATCAATGAAAAATTAGTTCAATGAAAATCAAAAGGCCATTGAGATAAATTAGAGCTGAATTATGGGGAAGCATCTATGGCTAGCTTAGAGTTTTACTCGAGTCTGTAGATGACAATAAATAGATTTTTTTCCAGAAATAAGTCATATTTTTAAAAATATATAATATGAAAAGATATGCTAGCCATATGCCATATGGAGTACAACAGATAGAAACTGACATCAGTGGGATCAACTAGTATGATTAATGTTAAAGGTCTAGATTAACTGATGACTTTGATAATGACCCTACAAGGAAAAATACAAAAGGTGTACTTGATAGTTGACCAGATACAGTAACAAAAGGAATGAGATAAAATCTGTGTTATCTTGTTCAACAGCAGATGGACAATTAAGCTAGCAGATCTCTGGATACATGAAATAATTTATCTTTTGAGAAGAACACTTGCTTTTTAAGTCCTATGTCAGACATAGTTATTAGGAGATGATAGGGAGCAGTTGTCACAAGTATATCGTATTAGGAACTGGAGTTAACCATATGCAGATTGAGAGCAAGATCCTGGTCTAAGAATACAGACTGTTGTTGTTGTTGTTATGTGCCATCGAGTCCTTTGCGACTCATAGCGACCCTATGGACAACAGTCCTAAACC
>NW_006399870.1:8272762-8275936 GCF_000299155.1 Elephantulus edwardii
ATCCTAACACCACGCTTCTCCTCATAGAGCCCAGCCTCTCAGATAATCTGCTCTGCATACAGGTTGAAAAGGTATGGAGATAGGACACATTCAGGGCGTACACCTTTCCCAATTTTGAACCATGCAGTGTTGCCCTGCTCTGTTCTGACGACTGCCTCTTGGTCCAAGTATAGGTTTCACATTAGTACAATTAAATGTTCTGGGATTCCCATTCTTCTCAGAGTCAGCCACAGTTTGTTTTGATCCACACAGTCAAATGCCTTTGCATAATCAATGAAACATAGATAGACATTCTTCTGGTGTTCTCTGCTTTCAGCTAAGATCCATCTAACATCAGCTACAATATCAGATTACAGAATACAGATTAGAAAGTAAAATACAAAGGGCAGAGGACTGAAGCCCTGAAAGTCAATTAGATTTGGTAAGAATTCATGATTTCCTTTAAAAAGACCATGTTGTTCTTTTGGTTGAATCAGAATCCATAGCTAACTCTGGGTTTTCAAAGGCAATTCATTGCATGGGAGAAGATTGCCCATCCTTCTCCTGAGGAGCAGGGTAGATTCAAACAGTGTGCCTTTGGAATTGAAGTGCAGCTTCTTGCCACTAATAATAGACATAGATCAATAGTAATTATGTAAAATACAATATCTATGAATGTATGAACCACAGTGTAAATGAAAAATTATATAAAACATAATATATATGAATGAAATATACTACATATGAATCCATGTATGCAAATCCATTTTTTAAAGCCGCTTGTTTCTATGGACACGTAAGTAATGTGTCTCTTGCCTTCTAAGGTCTTAAAAATACACCATCTATTGATTGGATCAGGAAGACTGAAAGGTTAGGATTTGTTTCAGAATAAGAAAGTACTCAAATTAGCTACATAGTAGATAAATTTCTACATTTAATATATTGTTTTAAGATTTATTCAGTTTATTATTAAATTTTAATTGTACTATCCTTGGAGAGGGACATCATGCTTGGGAGGGTGGAGGGACAGCACAGGAGGGGAAGACCCTCTATGAGATGGATTGATTCAGTGACTGCGGTAATCGGGATGGGTGTGTCAGAGGCGGTGCGGTTGGCGCAGGATAGAGCAGGGTTTAGAGCTGTTGTGCATAGGGTCGCTATGAGTCAGAAACTACTCGATGGCACATAACAACAACAACAACATGTAAACAATTAAATAAGGTGATTATTAAATTCATATTCCCGGGAACTTCCACTCTCCTAGTTCAGCTTTTACTGCCCAGGTGTTAAGTTTTACTAATTATGTCATTAATAAATACCAATTGGGTGGTTTTAGCACAACAGTGGATGTTCCCATTAAGTTTAAATTAAAATGTTCTGTTAAGAACAGCACACTCAAAAACAGAAAAAAAGAAGAGAGAGAGAACAGCACACTCCCTTGGGTGAACATGCACTGAAGCTGCTTGGACCTATTTATTCTGTGAGATACATGGAGATAAGTGAATTCTACACTGGCTGACTTTGATGCCAATGGTGTTTCTCTTACTCTCTGAAATGACTGAATGAGGCATCAACGCCAAATGAATTAAGACAATTTTCCCAGCAAAGAGTGCTTTGTGGCTGAGATCTTGGGGCTTTGTCTTTCTATAATTAAATTAGCATGCTTGGTGTTCTCTGATTTCTTGAGTGTCAGGTCCTGCAAAGAGTCAACAGCTGGTACAAACAGGCTCAACATGGATTCTTACCCAAATTTACTGTCATTAAATTTGTCCTCACTGACAGGGACACTTCATCAAGTTTCCAAGGCTGCAGATTACAATGGGCAGAGAATGCCAATCTTTCTCCTATAGAGTTGCTGGTGAATTGAACTCCTAAAGATGCCATCATGTGATGTTGCTATATAGATGAACACATCTTGTCCTATTGTCACGTAGGCAAAATCTTGTGCAAAATAGAGTTGTTTCAGAACAAATTAAAACTCCAGAGAAATAGGTTTAATTTATTGCTTCTTTCTCTCTTTCAGAATCACTGGCAACTCCTTCAAACAACATTAAAGTGATCCTCTAACGTAGTTTCCTATCCCCTTCATGAACTGGCTCCTACTGTACTTTCCACATGCATCCATGTCAAATTCTTTGGCTGAACATGTTGGCATGTCTTCCTTTCTAAAGCTATTGATTCTGCCTTGACTCTGATAATTGGCTCTTCTCCCTCATTAGTTGGCACTTCCTTAAAGCAGCTTTCCTGAACTACCATTTCTAAGATATAATTGTTGTTGTTGTTGTTGTTGTGTACAACTCTGTGGAGTTGGAACCGACCCATAGTTGACCCTCTAGCGGGTTTTCAGAGGCAGTAAATTGTACAATGGGAGGAGACTGAACATCCTTCTCCCATGGAGTAGCTGGTGGCCTCAAACTGCATGCCTTCAGAATTACAGCAAGCTTCTTGCCAATAGGCTACCGAGTACCCACCCCATAATACTGAACTGTTTACTAAATTAATGCTTGTCTCTCTAAAATAAAATGTAAGCTCAATTGGTCATCTTGTTTATTGCTATACTCAGCATACACCACGGTATCACTTAGAGTTTTTGTTCAGGAAATACTTTTTTAATGAACGAATTAATAATGTTTTTACATGGCTATATGGAAATGTAAATAAGCTGAAATGATTGAATTTCCTCAAGATCTTTAAATACCCCCCCAAGGACTCTCAGCATCTATAATAATGTTGATAATTACCATTTATTAAACACCTGCCACATAGCAGGTATTTTGCATATATTACCTTTACTTTCTTTTATTTCGACATTAATGTTCCAAACAGATATTATTAGTAGGGTGACCAAACATGCCATTTTACCTGGAAATGAAGAGTTTCCTGGGGCTTATGACTTTTAGTGTGTTGCCCAGGCAAATGTGATAAGCCTAATTATTTCCCACATTTACAGTAAATAAGGACACGAACACTACGAGATGCCAAGGGACCTTTAAAAAAAATGAACAGCTGAAAAATGCAGAGTGTGAGGATTTTTTGTCTTTTCTTCTTTGAACTAGAAATTAGAATAATAACAGATGCACTAGAAATTACACACATAGAAAGGAAAGGAAAGGAAAGGAAAGGAAAGGAAAGGAAAGGAAAGGAAAGGAAAGGAAAGGAAAGGAAAGGAAAGGAAAGGAAAGGAAAGGAAAGGAA
>NW_006399870.1:8276036-8289315 GCF_000299155.1 Elephantulus edwardii
AAAGGAAAGGAAAGGAAAGGAAAGGAAAGGAAAGGAAAGGAAAGGAAAGGAAAGGAAAGGAAAGGAAAGGAAAGGAAAGGAAAGGAAGCAATGGCATATTTATATTTATAGATGTTGTTGTTCAGTGCCATTGAGTTGAGTACAACTCAAAGTGACCCTATGAACAACATATCTGAACCCTCTTCTATTCTGTACCATTTCACAGTCCCTGACACACTCAAGGTCATTGTTGAAGTCACTGTGTCAATCCACCTGATGGAGAGTCTTCTTCTCTTTCACTGACCTTCCACCTTTGCAAGCATCTTGTTACTCTCCAAGGAAAAAGCCTCTCCTAGCAACACACTCAAAGTATGTGGGAAGGTATCCACCCATTACTCAACTGTTAAGCATTAAGTATTTTACTGAGAGCTTGAGTACATTTAACTACACATGGATAATGTGAGGCAGTATTATTGTATTTCTATCTACAGATGAAGAAACTTAATAGGCTTAGTAATTTGCTAAAGAGAACACAGTTAATAAACCCCAAAGCTGGTACCCAAATCTAGTTCGTATTTTATTCAAATTGCACAACAAATTTCTGTCAAATGCAGAATCGCAGCTGAGTGCTCTCTGTGCCTTGATGTATTCATTCAGCCACATCATGCACATCCTGTTTCTCAGCCAATCCTCCCTTTCCCATCTGTATCATCAGTATGTCCACAGTACATTTTTCACAAAGGAAGCCACCCATGTTCATAGCCACATTGCAGTATTCTTTATTCTATCAGTGGATCGAAAATTCAATGGAATTTGTAGTGAGTAGGGAGTATCCTAAATGTGTCTAAACATGTCATCCTTGTCAGCCTTCCATCTCAAGCACTCCCTACTCATGTGTCTTCTGTTCATCTTCTCAGTGTGTTCCAACTAGAGAGATACAGTCTTCCAGTCAGGCTCCAAGGCAATTTTGGCTATTGCTTCCTGCTGTCAATATAGCATCAGACCAAGTGTTCCTAACTATCTCTGAATAATAACAGGGAAATGTCATTCTGCTCATGAGTCCACTGAGCATTTATTTGAATTATTTTGAAGGGAAGGATTAGCCAATTTCCCTCTAAGATGACTCCATCTTAGAGCATTATGACAGAACAAAGTAGAACTGTCCTATAGAGGCAATCTTTATGGCAGCAAACAGCCATAATTTTCTTATGTGGAGAAGCTGATGAGTCCACTGCTTAGCCATTCTGTCTCCAGGCTTCTCATTAATTATATAAGCACACTTAACAGGCTTTTATTGCTCTTGTGTGTCATCTAATCAGAACCAACCCATCGCTGACCCTCCAGCACTTAAAGTGCATAAGAGCTTTCCCAACTTTCACGAAGCACTTGGTAGATTATATTAATGTTTATCCTACCTTACAAAGGATCTTCAGCTGAACAAATGAGAATATGGAAATCATATTTTAAACATAAAGTATCATTCAAATGTAACATCATACTTATTTCTGGACATCAACAAATTCAGCCTCAATTTACAATGCTGAAGAATGCCTTGGGTAAAATCTTGAACGATACAGGAAGCACCAAAAGAAGAGAGAAGTGATACATTGAGTCTCTACCAAAAATATTTGGTGTCCACAGTACATTTTCAGGAAGTAGTGTATGATCAAGAACCAATGGCTATGAAGAAATAAGTTCAAGCTTTAGCAAAAAATAAGGCATCAGGGTTTAATGAGATACCAAGTGAAGGCCTTCAGCAAACAGAGCTCACCAAGCTAGGCCAGGAAATTTGGAAGACAGCTACCTCTCCAACTGACTGGAAGAGATCCTATTTGTTCCCAATCAAAAAGAAAAAAAAATAAAATGATCCAGCAGAATGTGTAAATTACCGAACCATATTATTAATATCACATGCAAGTAAAATCATACTGAAGAGTATTCAAAATGGCTAGAATAAAGAATTACTAGAAATTCAGGCTGAATTAAGAGGAAGCCAAGGCATGAGGGATCTATAACATTGCTGATGTCAGATGGATCGTGAATGAAATCAGATAATATCAGAAAGAGGTCTACTTGGTTTTATTGACTATGCAAAGGCATTTGACTATGTGTGTATCATAACAAACTGTGATTAATGTTAAGAACAGGAATCCCAACACACTTATTTGTGCTTAAGTGAAACCTATATATAGACCAAGAAACTTGCACAAACAGAGCAAGGAAACACTGCATGATTTAAAATCAGGAAAAATGTGCTTCACGGCTGTATCCACATTTATTCAATGTATATAAAGAGCACAACAATCAAGAAACTGGACTATGAAAAAGAATGTAACAACAGAATTGGCGGGAGACTCATCAACAACTTGTGTTATGCAGATGACACAACCTTGCTTGCCAAAAGTAAGGAGGACTTGAAAGGTCTGCTTCAGTGGATCAAAACCTACAACCTCCAATATGGATTACATTTCACCATCAAGAATGCAAAAATTTGCATTGCTATGCCAATTGACAATATCATGAGGATAGAGAAGAACTAGAAGTTATCAATCATTTTATCTCACTAGGATTCACAATAAATACCCTTGATATTAGTAGCCAGGATATTAAAGACATGTTGCACTGGAAAAGTCAGGACCCCTCCAAAATGCTGAAGAGCAATGAAGTTATGTCAATTTGAAAACTAAGGTGCAACTAATCCAAAACATGATCATTTCAATTACTGCTTATGCTTCTAAAAATTGGACAATGAATAATGATGCCAAAAACCAATCAATGCCTTTGCATTGTTGTTGTTGGAGAAGAATGCTGAACATCCCCTGCACTGCCAAAAGAACAAACAAGTATGTTTTAGAAATGGTGTAATCAGAACTCAAGGATCAGAAAACTTCATCTCACATCCTTTGGGAATGTTGTTAGGAAGGGCCAGTCTTTGGAAGGACATCAAACTGAAAGAGTGAAGGGTCAGAGAAGCAAGAGAAGAACCTCAATGAGATAGATTGACACAGTGGCTGTAAAGGTAGCCTTAGATATGTCGAAGATTGCTCATAGGATCGCTATGAGTTGTAGTCAACTCAAGGGTACTTAACAATAGAAGTTAGTATGAGGGAAACACATCAGAATATGAGATGTCGGTAGATAATGACACTTGACTTGTGCTAATGACTTAAAGACAAAGAGAAGCTTTAAGTGGAGAAATAGAACCCTGCCAGAATTGCCCAATAGGGCACCTTCCATGCCAATAATGTATTTGTTGCTTTAGCTTTTCAAGATGGAAAGGTCAGATTATATATATTCAAAGTCCCAAATGAGAGGTCACTAACTGCAGAGTTCTAAAATGATCTGACCTCAGTTGGATTGTTGTTTCCTTTAGCAGAGTCCTCTCTTTCATGTCTTCATCCTATTCTCTGTCTCCACATTGCAATCTTTCACACTTGCTGGAAACTCATGAAGCCTTAGGAGACAAGCTAGTGATTTATTTTGGATTAGTCATAAACTACTGGTTCAGAACTTTGGAATGTGTTCTATTCAAGATCAACTGAAATGTAAGAAAAAATATTTATGCTCTGCTTCTGACTCAATGTAGTCATTCCCAATAGAGACACAAGAGATAAAGCAAACATATATTCACTTCATGCTTCTTGCTCTGGGAATATCACTGCAAATCGAATTTCACCATCCACCTATTGGCAACATCCAGTAAAATGCTGAAAATTGTCTCCATCAATTGTTTGATGTAGATACAAGAGGGAGTTCTTGGAAATCATCACACAAATTGATGGTAATACAAGAAGGGTATTCAAGATTCTATGACAATGAAGATCCTGGGAATAGCACAGTATGGGGCAAGGTTCTGATCTGTTGTTCATAGAGTTATTATGAGACATAGTCAACTTGATGGCACCTAGCACAATAACAAATGCTTTTTAGTTGTGTGATCTCATTTGCTCCTGAGTTGGACCAGCCCTTGTCACAGAATACTGTCATTATTCATGGAAGGAAAAGAGAAGGACAAAGAGGAAACATAATGTCTTTCCTGCAAGCACTTTGACAAGTGCTCAGCATCTACACAATAACTCACAGTCTCCTTTGCCACATGAAGAAATATAAGCTTAGAGAAGTGAAACAATTTACGCAGGATAATCTACAGAAATTCACACAAATTGTAGATATATATGGTTAGAAAAAATGTGCACAAAGAGAGATCTTCAAATGGAATATAAGGTCATTGAAAAAATAAACCAATTAATTTGACATAATTATATTATTTTATGAGAAGGGGATAAATCATATAGGTTGCACATTAATAAATAATAGATATTTTCCTTTGTTTCTCTTTTAACCCAGTACAGTGAGACTCTTGATAGCTAATAATGTATACTGTCACTAGAATATATATACTGTGCTAGAAAGCAACGTATACCAGCCCCTAGCTCTTCCTATAGGGTTTTTAGAACCAAATTAAATACATACCTGTAATAGAAAGCACTTAAGAAACACACAGCTATACACACAGATCTCACCTAATGAGATACACAGAAATCAGAATTATTGATTACATTTGTGGGGAAAATATCATTGGGGAAGCTCAAAATAAGTTGTGAAAATTAGGCCAGGTGCTAACATGGACCAGACCATCAATTACTTAAGTGGAAGGTCACACTTAAGCTAAAGGAAATTCAAACAAATACCCAAGAATCAAAATATGACCTTGAGTCTATCTCACTTGAATATATAAACCAACTCAAGAACAGTTTTGAGGCCTTGAACACTAATGAACAAATACCAGATGAGCTGTGGGATGATATCAGAATAATATCCAGGAAGAATGCAAAATGTCATTACCAATACAAAGGAAGAAGACAAGACCAAGACGGATGTCAGAAGAGACTTTGAATATCTGACAAGAGTGCAGAGGAGCCAAAGCACAGGGAAGGAATCAAGAAGGAGCTGAACAGAAGATTTCTAAAGGCAGTTCAGGAAGACAAAGCAAAACATTATAATAAAATGCAGAAAGAGCTGCAGTAAGTAAATCAAAAGCAACAAACTCACTCAGCATTTCTTAAGCTGAAGGAACTGAAGGACAAATTCAACCCTCAGTTGAAATACTGAAAGATGCTATGGGCAGAATATTGAATGATCCACAAAGCATCAAAAGAAGATGGAACGATTACATAGTCATTGTACCAAAAAGAATTGGATGGCACAGAAGAATTTAACAAAACAGCATATGATGAAGAGCAATGAGGATGTAGGAGGAAGCTCAAGCTACTCTGAAGGAATTGGAAAAAAATAGGCCCCAGAAATTGATGAAATATAAACTGACATATTTCAACACACGGATGCAACCATGGATGTGCTCATCAGACTGTGCCAAGAAATCTGGAGGATGACTATGTAGAAGAGATCAGTATTTATTCCCACTCCCAAATAAGTTTATCTAACAGTGTGTGGAAACTATCAAACAATACCACTAATCTCACACACAAGCAAAATTCTGCTGAAGACTATTGAAAAATGCCTTGAACAAGTACCTTGACAGAGAACTTCCAGAAATACAAGCTGGGTTTAGAAGAGGCTGTGACACATTATCAATGTCTAATGGATCTTGGCTGAAAGCAGAGAGTTCTAGAAGAATGTAAATTTGTGTTTTATGACTATGCAAAGGCAATTGGTTGTGTGGACCACAACAAATAGTGGCTAACATTGAAAGGAATGGGCTTCCAAAAATACTTGATTGTGCTCATGTGAAACCTATACTTAAACCAGAAGGCAGAAGGGGGTGTAAAAAGGGGTATATTTTCTCCATGGTTTTTTTTTTTTCCTCTCAATCTATATGTGGAACAGATTGTTTGGGAGGCTGGACTTTTTGTAGAAGAATGTGGCATCAGGATTGGAGGAAGAATCATCAACAATCTGTGTTATGCAGATAACACAAGCTTGCTCACCGAAACTGAGGAAGACTTGAATAATGTGCAGCAGTTGTCTCTAAAATGAATTGCGTTTCAGCATCATGAAAACAAAGATTCTCACCACCGGGCCAATAGGTAGCATAAAGATAGATAGAAATGAGATTGAGGTTGTTAACAGTTTCATTTTGCTTGACATTCTTGGCCCTAGCAGTCAGGAAATCAAAAATTTAATTGCGATGAGAAAGTCTATTGTCAAAGACCTTTCCAGAGTGCTAAAAAGCAATAAAGTCAGTCTAGAGACTAAGGTGTGCCTGATCCAAGCCATAGACAGTATTTGCAATTACTTGCTACGCATCTGAGAGCTGGACAATGACTAAGAATGACAAAAGAATCGATGCTTCTGAGCTGTTGTGCTGGAAAAGAGTATGGAACATACCATGGACTGCCAAGAGAACAAACAGATCTGCCCTGGAGATAGTAAAACCAGGTTGCCCCTTGGAAGCAAGGATTGTGAAGATCCATCACACATACTTTGGGTATGTTACCAGGAGGAACAAATTGAGATAAAGCAAGGGCCAGTAAATTAATAGTGAACAGCATCACTGTAAGTAAAAACTACCCTGGACTGCTGGCTAGGTGTTTTTATTGTAACCAGAAATATCTTCTGACATGCAAGATTCATTCACATTCATCCCAGAAACCGGGGCTTAAAAGATGTTTCTGACTCCTCCTGTTTCTAATTTCTTCTCATCAGGAAATGTTTATTAAAGTACAGCTGCCATGGCTTTACCATATCCTTCAAGGCTTAGCAACAAGACCTTGTTAAATTGTTCTGCATCTGGCATTTTTACTGTGGCTCTTCTTCCCCAAAGCAAGCATGAGCTGATGATCAGGAATTCCAACAATCAGCGAAGGTAAGCTCTGTGACCTACATGTCCACTGTTTGCATAAGCTCTCAATGATACTGAAAGGAATGCCAAAGCAGACACCATCAGACTCTCTGCTGGGCAGCTCTGGAACCTCAGCCATGAATTGATGGGTTTATTCTATAGATGAGAGAGCTATGTGAGCTTAGTGGTAAGGAGCTGTGCTGACAACATAAAGGTACACCGTTTGAATCCATCTGCTGCTCCTTGAGCAATCTCCTTCCATAAGATTTACTATCTCTGAAAACCCACTGGAGGGTTGGTTCAGACTCAACTGTACACAACAACAATAACTAAAACTATAGATTTCAGATAAGGGGCTGAGACCCATAGTAGTACTATTTTTTATAGAGGTTATGTTTCTTCAGATTTAGACATTATCTAACTCTGTTCTGGGAATATTTTCCTCTGTCCAGAAACTTGCCTGGAAGAGAATAATGCACTTTCTATATTTAATATTGTCCTTTTATGTGATATTATGATCAAATTCCATTCTACTCTAGATGAATGTCATACTTTACATCTTCATATGATACACGGATGTATAATTACAAAAATAAATGCTGTATGTATATATGCCATCTTACTGTTTGGGACTTCCTGCAGTTTCTTTTTGCAGTTTCCTCTTGTCTTCAAAAGATGTTCAGATAGGCAGGTGCCAGTTCTTCTCTCTCTGGCATCTTCAATGAGGTCAAATGGGATTCTACTAGAGAGAGGTTGGGCTGCTGGGTGGTCCCTGCTTTCAGCTCTGGAAGGGGCTTGCTCCTCAGCACTGTGAGTCTGTGGTCCACCAGCAGTGCCAATCTTCCCGACACCATCAACTGCCTTGATGGCATCATCAGCATTTTATCTCTTAACTGCCTTTCAAAGAACTGGTAGTTGTGCCTTGAAACATAAACTATAAAACTGTATGTTCCAAGGAATTATGCTGACTGCAACAAGAGGCAAAATGAAGTCCTTCCTTGACTGTAGTTAGTGCAAATGATTTCATAGAATTTCTCTTCTCTCCTTAAATACTTGCAAGACACATTCTGAGAAAGAGGGCCATTATCCCATTTTTGTTTGTTCTAGCTTTACAGTGCTGGAGTAATGATATTGCTTATGCCAGAATAAACCCTTAGTAATACCCACACTCTCTACTGCCATTGACTTTGGGAATAATCTACAAAAGTGAAAGAAACATCTCCTTTACAAGTCTTGAATCTCAAAACCTGGGAGGTGGCCTTATTGCCATGCAGTGGAACTTGTCAGTTAGTTTTAAAGATTTCTTGTTTGTTTGTTTGGTTTTTGTTCAGAGGGCCATTGCCACTAAATACTTCTCAAAGGTTATGATCCAGAAGCATATCAAGGTGAAGTCTTGCTTCCCTTAGCATGAGGGTTAGAGATGCAGGCTTGTCAGTTTTAAACTACAAATTCTCTTAGAGAACAGTATCATTGTTAATCCTCCCTGTGAAATGTCACAGTGTGATAGGGAGTGCAACTAGGAGAAGAAGAAAGTTTTAACATGACTTCTTGTTAATACAAATCTTGTCAAACACATCACCTAGAAATGTCAAATGTCTTTATTAGAGTCTTTTATCTCTCCCCCAGTATGTGAGGGACACAAATATTTGCTTCTTAGTAGAGCTGTCATAATCTAGGATCTAATTAAATGCAACACAGGAAGCTGGGTCTCACACTGTGGAGGGAAAAATACATGATATACTGAGATAATATAATATATATTATAACATATAGATTTATATAAATACAAATATATCTATAAATATGTTGTTGTTGTTGAGTGCTGTTAAGTCATAGATGACTCATAGTGACCATATGAATGAAAGACCTGAAAATCTGTATAACTTTCATCATTTCTCTAAGTTCCTAGAGTTTCTGGAGGCAAGCTATTTCAGAAGTGGATGCCACTCCTGCTTCCAAGCTTGTTTCAACCTGAGAGTTCCACCAAACACTGTCCACCATGTGCAACCATTATTGCTTTTGAGACATCAGTGTCACAGTGTTTAGCATCAAAGCAACCACTTGCTACCTATGTACAGCAAATGGACAGATCAGATCTATACCACTTAGAAGAATGTTTGACAAAAACAATTAAAACCGGCCCTGAGTGCTGCAGATTAAAATCACCCACCTCTGCCTTGGTAGCATAACTTTCTATCTATCCACTAGGTCAACAGAGCTCTCTCTGTGACTCACAACAGATCTAAGCTTTGCCCCATCCTACCAACCAAATGCCCTTTTAAATACAAGGCTAAATTCAATCAGCTCACACACAATTACAACAGCCTCAATCAAGCCTCAGCCAAAACAAACAGAAAACACACCTTTGTAGAATCCAACTGTTCTACTAATTTTCCTGAACTTTAAACCATCTATACACAAATACATATACATATATTTATATACCTAGACTATACAAATTTATACATATATATGCATATACATACACATACATACACACACACAAACTTTATGTTAGGAAGGGCAAGCTGAGAATTTGACAATGGCTTTCTCCTTTCTCAGATCACAGCACATGGAAGGGGATCTACCAGGACGTCTGTGGGTCTTGACAGAAGGCCATCTGCTCCTGGGTGTCAATGAAGAAAGAACTCCTTTCTCGTTACAGAAGTGCAAGGGTGGTGACACCTGACTGCTCATTATGCTGGTATGTCCCCTTACCCAAGTATCTGTAAACATTAATCTACCAGTACAAAGGAAGCTCTGGTGACTTAGAGGTAAGAAGTTGCACTGTCAACTAAAGGTAAGCAGTGTGAATCCACTAGCTGCTATGTGGAAGAAAGATGGACAGTCTCCTTCTGTGCAATTCACTGCCCTGAAAATCTGCTGGAGTATAAGGTATGAGTTGGTTCTGATTCCACAGGACACAACCTCAACTAGTATAAATCAAACCTAGACACTCAGTCCAAAAGATGCCCAATAACAGAAGAAAAAAAAACATTCAAAACACATTGTCAGGAAGAAATTGATTATCTGCTGATTTGCCAAGACTAAATCACACCACAGGAGATTACCCATCTTTTCCCATAGACCGGCTGGTGGATTTGAACTGAGAGAGATGTGTCATCTTAAAGTCAGTAGTAAACTCCTTGCAGACCACATGACCAGAGATCTTCTGTTTGGTCTTTTTTTAAAAAAAATAATAATTGATATTTTTAACAAAGTTTATAGAGAACTTGGATTTCCATTTATTTATTCATTGTTTCACACTTTCCTCCCTACTCATAGGCCCAGTTCACTTTTCTCTTTGAAAAAAAAATTCTTTCATTGTTGTACAATTTCCTTCTCCCCACCCCGATCACTTTGATATACAGCTATTATTCTAAAGTGTTGTTTTGCAAATAATAACTAAATAATATATTCCTTTAAAACAGTTCTTTCTCTCATCTGTTTCAATGCAGTGTACATTATTTATCTCCTCTTTTCTTAGTTTCCCCCCAGCCCCTTTGTCAGTCTTGTTTTATAACAGTGGGAATATGCAGTATTTGTCCTTTTGCGACAAAAATATTTCACTCAGCATAATGTCTTCTAGGGTCACCCATTTGGTATAATATTTTATGAGTTCCTTGTTTTTCAGTGCTATGTAAGATTCCATTGTAATATTCCACTCCGATATACCACAGGTTCCCTATCCATGCATTTGTTGATGGGCACTTGGATTGTTGCCATCTCTTTGCTACAGTGAACAATACAGTAATTAACATAGGTGTGCATATATCTGTTTGGGTGGCAGTTCTGATTTCTTTAAAGTATGCTATCGGTGGTGGAATTTCTGAGTCAAATGGAATTTCTATTTCCAACTTTTCAGGAAAGTTCCATACTGCTTTCTAGAGTGGTTACACCATTTTACACTCCCACCAACAGTGAATAAGGGCTCCAGTTTCTCCACACCTTGCCAGCATTTGTTGTTTGATGCTCTGTTGAATTTTGCTATTGTTACTGGGTTGAGATGATACCTCATAGTTGTTTTGATCTGCATCTCTCTTAGAGCTAGGGATTTTGAACATTTCTTCAAGTGTTTGTTGGCTGAGTGTCTTCTTTGGTGAAGTGTCTGTTCATATCCTGTGTCCATTTTGCAATTGGGTTGTTTATCTAGTTGTGGTGCTATTTGGTCTTTCAACATCACACAATTCATATCTGTACATCCTTTGACTTGGTGATTCTACACGGTCTTTGCCTTCTTCATTGGTCATTGCTTTTCAATCTTAAACACTCAACATTGGAAGATCCTACTGCTTGTTATCAGCCCAATTTCACTACATGGGTGGAGATTGCTCATTCTTCACCTGAGGAGCAGTTGGTGGATTTGAACTGTGTGCCTTTGGGATTAAAATATCTGTATTACTACAAGAATATTCCATAGTCTCTCTGGAGTGCAGTTTATCATTTGTTGTTGTTAGGTGTGTCAAGTTGCCTGTGAATCATAGTACAACTGCCGTAAACCTTGCTCTTTCCCTTGCCAATCTCATTGTCTCCAACACATGTACCCCAATTACCCCACTCACTGAATCAATCCATCTTATTGAGGGTTTTCCTTTCCTGTGCTGTCCCTCCACCCTCCCAAACATGATGTCCCTCTCCAAGGACTAATCCTGCCTTGCAACTTGTCCAGTGTAAGTCAGATGAAGCTTCAGAATCTTTTCCTCCAAGGAGCAGCCTGGCTTCATTCACCCTCTCCAGTGTCAGAGGCCTGGCTAACTTGCAAAGCAAGATTAGCACTACATTTGTAAAACCAGCAGAACTGATTCCATCTTGGCTAGAACCATCTCGAATGGAAACCTAGATGAGATGGTGCGATCACCACTGCAGGTGTGTTTCAGAAACCTAAATGAGATAATGTGATTACCCCTACAGGTGTGTTTTTTGAAAACCTATATAAGCCTTTTTAGAGATAATAAAAGAAGGGGATTCGTGATCAACGAAAAGGCTGTGTCTTCATTTAATCCTTGTCCCTTCTCTTGGTGGAACTGTTTCGATATATCGGGGTAGGACCTCGATACTCCAGGATGAACTTGTCTGTTCTCCTAGCAGTCCATGGTATATTCAATACTCTTTTCCAGCACCACAGCTCAAAGGCATAAACTAAACTCTCCTTCTATCATCCCTAGTCATTGTTCATCTCTCTGATGCATCACAAGTAATTGGAAATAGCATGGTCTGTTTCAGGCACACCTTAGTCTCCAGACTGACATCACTGCTCTTCAGTACTTTGGAGAGGTTTCTGACAGCAGACTTTCCCAGTGCAGTGCATATTTTAATTTCCTGCTGCTGGTACCAAGAGTGTTGATTATAGAGTCAAACAAACTGAAGCTGTCAACATCTCATTTTCTTCAACATCTATCATGATGCTGCCAATCTGCCTAGTGGTGAGAATATTTATTTTCTTGATGTTGAGCTTCATTCTATATTGAAGGATACAGTCTCTGACCTTCTGCAGCAAGCACTTCAGAACCTCCTCAGTTTCAGCAAGCAGGGTTGTGTTGATGAGTCTACCTCCAATCCTGATGCCACATTTCTCCTCATAGATATATAGCCTCCTGGAAAATCTGTTCTGCATATATATTAGAAAGATATAAACATAGGACACATTCTTGATGCACACCTTTTTCAATTTTGCACCATGCAGTGTTTCCTCACTCTGTTCTGATGACTGCCTCCTGGTCCAAGTATAGGTTTCACATAAGCACAATAAAGTGTTCTGGAATTCCTGTTCTTCTTAGAGTCAGCCACAGTTTATCCTTTGAAAGAAGTAAAATATAACAGTAATTTTTTTCATAGACAGGAACTCTGGAAAGTGTTTAATTGCTAACCAAATCATTACAAATATTTACAGTTCGGATCCACCAGCAGTTCTGAAGGAAGAAGATCAACAATCTCCTCCTGTTGAGATTTACAGCCTTGGAAACCTGATGGAGTGACTCTGATGGAAATGACTTGACAGCAGTGATTATGGAGTTCTTTATATTTCTCATAGAACAGTCTTGAAGCTTAAATTAATTATGTAAACATAGAAAGTAAGCCCTGGGAGTGAGCAGCACCTCACATATCAGTCTGCTAACCTAAAACAAAGTGGTTTGAATCCTTTATCCTTTCTACAGAGCATAGATGAATAGCTTAATGCCTGTTACGATTTACAGGCTTGGAAACCTAGTAGAGGGTCAACATTAATCATAATTGATGAAAGGGCAGTGGGTTTGGTTTGGGGGAAAATATATATATATGTCGCTGTTATTGTTGTTAGGTGTGGTCGAGTTGCTTGTGATTCATAGCGACCTTATGTACAACAGCTCTAAACTCTGCTCTGTCCTGTGCCAATCTCATTGTCTCTGATACAATCACCCCAATTGCCCCAGTCACCGAATCAATTCACCTCCCAGAGGGCCTTCCCCTCCTGCGCCTGCCCTCCACCCTCCCAAGCAAGATGTCCTTTTCCAAGGACTG
>NW_006399870.1:8290050-8299631 GCF_000299155.1 Elephantulus edwardii
CCCTTCCCAATTTTGAACCATGCAGTGTTCCCTTGCTCTGTTCTGACAACTGCCTCTTGGTTCAAGTATAAGTTTCGCATTAGCACGATCAAGTGTTCTGGGATTCATATAAACAATACTGAGCTTATCAAGAGCATTCAAAAAGAGGTAGTGATTTGGCCTACTTGGGTCATCTTTGTTCAAAAGGGAAATGGATTTAACATGTGGTATTTCTCATCTTGTTATGCATCTGAGAGATGGACAATAATTAAGGAAGACAAAAGAAATGATGACTTTAAGGTTTGGTGTTAGAGAAGAGCACTGAACATGCCACGGATTGCCAAAAGATTAAACAAATATGTCTCGGAAAGTGTGTGGCCAGAGTGCTTTTTGGAGGCAGATGGTGAAGCAAAGATGATGCGGCCATGTTGCTAGGACATGATACTCAGAAAGGTAGAGAGTTGTCAAAGAAGAAGAGGAGCCTCAACCAGGTGATGCTGTGACTGATATAATGAGCTCTAGTGTTTGAGGAAGTGTGAGGATATCACAGGATAGGACAGGGTTCAGATCTATTATAAGTCATACTAAACTCGATGACACCTAAGAACAACAACCTGAGTCTGTGATTCTTTACCCACCACATAAAAACCTTCTCTACTCTTAGTGTTTCTTTTTCTTCACTGATTAATATGCTTACTATGCAAATATTGGCAATAACTAGGGATGACAGAAAGAGAATTAATACCTTTCAGCTATGATTCTGGAGAAAAGTATTGAATATACCATTAGATTGCCTGGAGAACAAACAGGTTAATCCTGAAGAGGGTGAAACCAGGATGATCCTTGGAGACAAGGATTCTGAGGCTTTACCTGCCATACTTTTGGCATGTTGCAAGGAGGGATCAGTCCTTGGAGAGGGACATCATGCTTGGGAGGGTGGAAGGACAGCAAAAGAAAGGAAGACCAATGATGAGATGGATAGATTCAGTGACAGAGACAATAAGATTGGCACAGGATAGAGGAGGTTTCAGGGCTTTTGTATGTAGGGTCGCTATGAGTTGTAAGCAACTCAATGGCACATAACAACAAAAACAACAACAATTCTTAGTGTAACCCATCCCAGCTTCTGTCACATGAATTGTTTAACACAAAAATCCCAGAGTCATTCTTGATTTTTGCTTTTCCTCATTTTTTACATTAAAAAACAAAGATTTAAGTTTAAAAACTTAGATGTATCTGTCCCAAGCCATAGATTTTTCCCATTATTTTCTGTGCATATAAAAGATTAAAGAGGAATAAAGAATGCTGAAGAAGAATAATACCTTTAAGTTGTAGTGATGGCAAAGAGTACTGAATATCCCATGTACTGACAAGCTGTTTTGGAGGAAGTATAGCAATGGTGTTCTTCAGAAGCACAGTCTTACATACCTGAGCATGTTGTCAGGAAGGACAAGTCCTTGGAAAAAGACATCATACTTGGAAAAGTGCAGGGTCAGCGAAATAATGAAGATTCTCAACAAAATGGTTTAATGTGCCAACTACCACAATAGGCTTGAGAGTTTTAGAGATTGTGAGGATGGTGCAGGATGGGGACAGGTTTCTATCTGCTGCTCATAGGATTTCTATGAGTCATTCTCTACTAGACAGCACGGAATAACAATAATAATTGCATCTCCAAAACAACCTTCACTTTGATATATACTATTACTTTTCTACTAGTACTTTGGTCCATTTTTGTTTCATATCTTTTCTTGTCTACTGGTATTGTTTGTGTGTGCATTCCATTCTCTGCACTACAAACAGGCTAGTATCAATCAACCATATAAGATCACCTCCAGTGCTTTCTTATTTTACATTGAAATATAAATGTATATCTATGTTGTCAAGACTACTATGTGACCACTGAAGAAGTTTGACTTTACATTTAACTGTTTTTGTTGTTGTTGTTGTTATGTGCTGTTGAGTCACCTGTGAGTCATAACGACCCTATATAAAACAACCCTAAACCCTGCTCTCTTCTGTGCCAACTTCACTGTCTCTGACACACCAACACCATTCAATTGGCAGCATCAGGATGGATGGTGAAAAGACTGAGATTGTTGACAGTTGCAGTTTGCTTGGCTCCATAGTCAACATTCTAGACACCAGCAGCCAGGAAATTAAAAGGCTCATTGTGGTGGGAAAGTCTGCTTTTAGGGACCTTTCCAAAATACTGAAGAACAATGGTGTTACTCTGGAGACTAAGGTGCACCTGATACAGGCCATGGTCTTTACAATCATTTGCTATGCATCAGAGAGCTGGACAGTGACTGTTGTTGTTGTTATGTGCCGTCAAGTCGCTTGCGACTCATAGCGACCCTATGTACAACAGCCCTAAACTCTGCTCTGTCCTGTGCCAATCGCACTGTCTCTGACACTCCCATCCCAATTGTCCCAGTCACTGAATCAATCCACCTCATAGAGGGCCTTCCTCTCCTGTGCTGTCCCTCCACCCTCCCAAGCATGATGTCCTTCTCCAAGGACCGGTCTCTTCTCACAACATGTCCAAAGTATGTTAGATGGAGCCTCAGAATCCTTGCCTCCAAGGAGCCACTCGGTTTAACCCTTTTCCATGACAAATCTGTTTGTTTTCCTAACAGTCCATGATATTCTCAATACTCTTCTCCAGCACCACAGCTCAAAGGCATCAATTCTCCTTCTATCCTCCTTGGTCATTGTCCAACTCTCTGATGCATAACAAGTAATTGCGAAGACCATGGCCTGTATCGAACGCACCTTAGTCTCCAGAGAGACACCATTGCTCTTCAGTACTTTGGAGAGGTTCCTAACAGCAGACTTTCCCATGGCAATGCGCCTTTTAATTTCCTGGCTACTTTTGCCAAGAGTGTTGACTGGAGTGAAACAAACTAAAGCTGTGTACAATCTCAACCTCTTCACCATCCATCCTGATGTTGCCAATTGGTCCAGTGGTAAGAATCTTTGTCTTCTTGATATTGAGCCTCAATCCATATTGTAGGCTGCAGTCCTTGACCTTCTGCAGCAGGTGCTTCAGGTCCTCTTCAGTTTCAGCAAGCAGGGTTGTGTCATCTGCATAACGCAGATTGTTGATAAATCATCCACAAATCTTGACCCCACATTTCTCCTCATAGAGCCCAGCCTCCCGGATAATCTGTTCTGGATATAGGTTGAAAAGGTATGGAGATAGGATGCATCCCTGGCGTATGCCCTTCCCAATTTTGAACCATGCAGTGTTCCCTTGCTCTGTTCTGACGACTGCCTCCTGGTGCAAGTATAAGTTTCACATTAAAATGATCAAGTGTTCTGGGATTCCCATTCTTCTCAGAGTCAGCCATCGTTTGTTATGATCCTGTCCTTTGACTGTGAAGGACAGTGACTAGGGAGGATAAATGGAAAATTGATGCCTTTGAGCTGTGGTTCTATAGAAGACTATTGAATATACCATGGGCTGCTAAGAAAAACAGGTTCATCCTAGAAAGAGTTAAACCAGAGTGTTCCCTGGCGGCAAGGATTCTGATGCTTCGTCTAATGCACTTTGGATATGTTGCAAGGAGGGACCAGTCTTTGGAGAAAGATGTCATGCTTGGGAGGGTAGAGGGACAGCGCAGGAGAGGAAGATCCTCTATGAAGTGGATTGATTCATTGATTCATACATTTAACTACTCTCCTTAAATTTCAAGCAATTCCAGTCTCTTTCTAATCCCAAAAGTTGCCATCCTAGTGCCTCCCTCAAGTCTTTATGACTTCTTTCCCATCACTTCAAAGTCCCCAGATCTTCATATGGTTAACTTTATCATTTAGTTCTTATCTCAAATGTCACCTACTCTGCATCCTTCCTGACTAGCATGTCTAAAATATGTCCCCCTTATTTCATGACCTTGCTTTAGTTATGGTACTTGTCCCTCTTCAAAATTTTATTTGGTCCTTAGAGAGGGACATCATGATTGGGAGGGTGGAGAGACAGCGCAGGAGAGGAAGGCCCTCTATGAGGTGAATTGATTCAGTGACTGGGATAATTGGGAGGGGAGTGTCAGAGACAGTGCGATTGGCGCAGGACAGAGTGGAGTTTAGGGCTGTTGTACATAGGGTCGCTATGAGTCGCAGTTGACTCGATGGCACATAACAACAACAACAATATTGCTTATCATTTCTTGTTAGAACTTGAACACATACACCCCTTTCTACACTGTCAATATTATCCACACTGTCCGTGCTCTACTCCTGTTGTCCAGAACAATGCTAAAGACACAGTGCTGTTATGTGTCAGTGATTCAGAACCAACCCATGGCTGACCCCCTGGCAGATTTTTGGAGGCTTTAAATTGCATATGAAGTGGCTGCCCATATTTCTCCCAAGGAAGAGCTGGTAGAATCAAAACACTTCCCAATGTGTTGGCACTGCAACTGCTTATTATGAGGCCACCAGAGCTCCCTAAACACACAGTTTTGTTGTTGTGTGCCATTGTGTATGAACCAACCCATAGCTAATCTTCCAGTGGGTTTTCAGTCAGTTAGTCATGTGGGAGAAAAACTGCCCGTCATTCTCCTGTGAAACAGCTGGTGGATCCAAACAATGTGCCTTTGGGTTTGCAGCACAGGCTCTCATCATTAAGCCACCAGAGCTCCTTAATTACACAGTAGAATCTAACAAAATATCATTTGAACATACGAATTTTTGTTGTCTGAATTAATTTCCCCTTTCTCTCTCCATTCATAGTGTTTCAGTAAAACCTCTTTTGCACAGTATCTCATATTCTCAGTTAGTATTTTCTTGTTGTTATGTGCCCTCAAGTCAGAAACAACTCGTCTTAGACCCTCCAACAGGTTTTCAGAGGCTATAAATTGTATAGGAGAAAACTGACATGTTTCTCCCACAGAGTAGCTGATGGACTTAACTATGTGATTTTGGGTTGCCAGTATTGTTGTTAGTTGCCATCATATGCTGTTAATTGCAATTTCTATTAGTTGCCATCAAGTCAACTGTGAGTCATAGAAATCTTATGAGTGCAGAGAAGAATTTCTACTTAAAATGTTTAAAGCTTTCACCTTTCAGAAGCTAACCTGCAAAATTGTCTGCGCTTATTGATGGGTTCAAAACATTAACCTTTTGGCTGGTTATTGAGCACTTAACCATTTGTACCTTCTACAGGCCCTATTACTGGTAAAATTTATAAATTGTAATTGGTAATTTTTGGCATATTTACTATTGTTTCCACAACATGAAGGGACTCCTGAAAATAGTGTCTCTAATATTTCTTCTCTGCTCAACACTGCACTGTTATATCCTATAGCATCACTTCAGGCAGTGCTCCTTAGAAATGGCAGGTGTACAACAGACGCTTGCTCATAGGTATGTCTGGATAGTCATCCACATTACTTTGTCTCCACAGAATGGAAAACCATGCACCTGGCAAGGGTATAACCATGGACACTGGAATGGCTAACTTGTTTCTTTACACATCTGAACATGACATAGGCACATGCACACATGTGTGCTGGTAGTCAGAAGCTGGAGAAAATGTGTCTCCTCCTACATCATGATTTGCTTGCCATGAACCAGGAGAGGAAAAATCAACCAGCTAGTCAGGAGTCCAGGTTCAATTTCTCTTTCTTAGGCATTGGGACTTCAAAGAAACAATGGCCTAGGGGCTGTTCTCTTTTTACTCAAAAGACTGTTGAGTAACACAGGGAAGCGAAACAAAAAACCTGTCAGTGGGCAATAAATTAAAAATAAGTCTGTGCTACTGAAGATAAATCATCACCTTTAATAGTCCTCTCCTGAGCTGGGCATCTTCAAGGAACATAGGACAGGTGTCTCTAAGTTGAAGTATTGGTTAAAAACCTGTCCTTTAAATTACATTTGGGCCATTTCTTTCTGGCTGGCTATGTTTTTTGTGATCTATTTGGAGGCTTAAAAAGATACACACAAAAATAAATTTCAGTTTCATTAAGCACATACCATAGGCTTGCATATTTATTCTTATCTTCAGCTTCTCTCCCTTTCTATTGTCCCCTACAATCTTTCTCACCAACACCAACAAATATCAGCACCAGCGAATATTTATGATTACTCAAGACACTGATAGTAATTTGATTTCCTATTATATTTATTCATCATCCTTCAAGGCTTCCTTACTTCATTCTTGAGATCCAGTGCTCAAAATACATTTATCCCCTACAGATACAGCTTATTGGTGCTTCAGATTGCTTATTTCCACAGTCAAAATAGGAGATCAGGTATTGACTCCCCTCTCCACTGTCTACACTGTCAATCAGAGAATTAGACTCATTTGAGATAGTTAAGAGGACACTGCAATGAGTGTGGATTAAATTAGCACAAGTTAATGTACTTGCCTTCATATCAACTCATGCACAGGCCCCTGCTGAGGTGAATCAATATTTAATAATTGTGAGATACAGTGCTGTGTATATGCAGTCTCCATTGCACTTCCATGGGGAGTTGTCTGCAACAACCTTGCACATACAGCATCTCATAATGCCTCGGGTTGGCTCTTCTGGAAATTCTCATGTTTTATCAGGAAAACTATCAACTTCTAAAATTCATAATAAAGATAATAAGCTAAATCTCAGAAGGTTTAAGTCAAAGTGAGTAAAAGTTGAAGTGAGTTCATAAAGATAGGGTAATGGAATTTTCCTTACTAAACAGGTTTGCTGGGCATGGTCCTTTGGAGTTTGAAGGGAAAGGAGAAACTTTATTTCAGAAATACTTTTCAGTGAAGAATTCTAATGTGGTTTCAAAGTTCCATGCACACATCACTGAAGGAAAGGAAGACGGAGGCTTCTGTCCTGCTCAGCCCTCCCATTTACCGGGTGTGTAACCATGATTCAATCATTGTCCCCACACTTTACATTCTCTCCTACAAAAGGAGGACCTTGGGCTTATTTTCTTAACATTGGAGCTTTAAGTGATATTTGTTGGGCAGGGGCTGTCCTGAGAATTGTGTTAGAGTTAGTCGTACCCCTGGCCTCTACCACTACATCCTAATTGCATTTTTCTTCCTGATATAATAGCTAAGGATGTCTCCAGGCATGGTCAAAATGTCCAAAGGGTGAAATCACTTCTAAAAGAACTTCAGAGTTCTGTGACTCTAAGACATTTTCTAGCTTTGGGGATTCTAAAGACTCCAGTTGGATGTACAGATTTTAATTGTTTGGAAGTTTCCCCCATATGGTCTTCTTTTATCTGGTGTCCCAACCTGGGTTCACTTTGAAGGCAGAGGTGTATTTTATCTGCTCAGAACCTTCAGACATTCGGATGGCGGGGAAGAAGAACAAACTGGGGAGGAGGGTAGAGAGAATGGTGCAGCAATGAAGGAATGAAAACCCAAAATCCCTGTAAATGTTCATTAAAACTAATAAAATTTAATAAAAACAAAGAGCCATTTTCGATGGTTTTGTGCACACTGTCATGGCTTTCTGCAAATTCCCTACATCAGATGCTTCTTGATCACTGCTTCAAATGTAAATGCCTTGCTCTCACAGTCACTGTCTTACTCTTACAACTTCTCTCCACAGCCTCAAGATGCTCAGAAGTCCTCCTAAACTTTTGTCCTTTGCCCAGGTTGCTGCTTAGCTCCTACTCTCTGTCCCTTTCTGAAAATCACCAGTAGTGCAGGGGAGCTAGCTGCTGAATGGCTCATTACTCAGGGCAAACTGTCAGAGAGAATCCTCAGTCCAAGCACTGTAATGAATCCTTCAATTGGCTAGGAATGAATGCATTAATCTGGGACTATTAGAGACTTTATCAGGCTGCCTGAAATATACTGCCTTCTTGAAGCTTACAGAACAGCCATTCACCCTAAAGGGATATGTGGGAGGGAAGTGCTATTTTAGTACCATCTAAAACAGCACAGCTAAGAAAAAGAGGAAGAGGGAAAGAGAACCTAGATACGGTATTGCTGAATGTACAGCTAGACTTTTCATCTGGTTTTTCAGGTCACACATCAGCCTAAAAGGAAGGCCAGACACCTGAGCAACTTCCTTCCCAGTGAAGATGAAAAAAAGACAAGACTCTGCACAGTCTCTCAAAGCAGCTTCTTTCTGTAAAGAGCTGCTCAGGGAGGTGAGAAAGCTTTCAGGTCACCTAAGCGGGATTCTGCACAGAGTCTAAGATTGTGTCCACATGTGAATACAGGGTTTTAGGAACAGAAAACACTGTCTTCTGGTAGGAGGTCAAGATAGCAGGCATGTTCATATATGTTACCCCCACTCTTAGCCATCCAAAAGTGCTACCACAGTACATTCCTCATCGGAATCAGCAAAAGATATACAAGCACCTGTTACGGCATATCATAGGGAAAACCAAGCAGTGCCTAAAGGACTAGTAGAGAGGACAAAGGGCCACGTGCAAAAGGACATGAAGTCTCACTCCCATACACTCAGGGTCAAAAGTCTGAGGACTTGTGTTTCATTTTTCAAAATGGAAATGATGATCATTTTATTGCCTTATCAAGTGTTGTGAAAATGAAAGTGAAAATGCTATCATATCAAGTGCATGATGCATGTGCATGATGCATGTGCATGGCTACAATGCCATGACTAGAAAAGTTTAGAGAAAAAAAAAAAAGAAAAGGGCAGGTTTTATAATGTAGGGTGATATATGATGACATTAGAGCTCCTATCTGCTGGTGATGCTGTCATGATGACACTGAGGTGGTCTCCAAGTTCTTGGCATTGTAGCCATAGGCGGAAAGAAAGAAAGGGTGTGTCAAAGATCTGAGACTTTATAGATGCTCCACTGAGGAGTTTTTGTCCAATAGAAAAAAAATAAACTGGCTAATTCATGAATGTGCTCTCTGTTGATTGATTCCTTTCCCCTTGGCTACTTTGTTGTTTTGGGGCTTTTCCCCCTCCTTTTCTTTATGATACCTTTATTTGTGAGTAGAAATTTATAACAAAGTGACATCAAGCAGAATGTGGGCTCCTCCTAGGAGGTCCAGGTGATAGAAGAAGTATGCAACCACTCAGTGGTCACTTTCTAGCCACCAAAACCTCCTGATGGTGTTTCTTTGTATTTTTAGTAACTGTGTAATCAAATAGGCTTTCTGAACACCTGAGATGTATTGATTTCAATCTTCCTCTTAACCACCTAAGCAATAGGCTTCATATTTGACTCCATTCTTGTTTAATCTCTCCTTGCTAGGTTGGAAAGAGAGATTAATAGGCAAGTGTGGCTGTTATTTTTTTATTTGGATGACAGTACAGCTGTCTGCTTTAAGTGTCTGGGAGGCAAATAATGACTTGTCTTCACACAAAGCATGGTCAATATTAGGCAATCTAAACTCAAAAAGCAAAGTGCAAGTAATCAATGCAACCAAAACCCTCAATTCCCTCTCCACTATATCCTAGGATCTCTCTCAACTCTGCTTAAGGTTCTGCTCTTTGAGAACTAGCTTCTAAGCCTCTCCTACGCCAATGATTTGGAGCTTATTTTGGTGATTTGGCTTATTATGGCCAATGGACACTGTTCAGCCATATTTTCCTTTAAAAAATAAGAAAATAATAATGATGATGATGATAATAATAACAATAATAATAATAATAATAATAATAATAATAATAATA
>NW_006399870.1:8299731-8305183 GCF_000299155.1 Elephantulus edwardii
ATGATAATAATAATAATAATAATAATAATAATAATAATAATAAAAGATATTTTTATCCCATGTGGCAAAACTGGTAATGCTAATAATTTTGTTTTGGAGAGAGTTGTCAAGGTCTTATATGACAATTAGAAAGGGAAAATGTTGATATTTGTGTTATAGCAAAATAATAAGCAATGAGATAAATCAGAGATCAAGATCTAATTCTGCTACTACATCTCATTAGACAATCAGTGACAAAACTCTTTACACACATTACAAATGAGTTGTTGTTGTTGTTCGCCATTGAGTTGAGCATGACACATAGCTGCCCTATGAACAAAAGACCTTTCTATAACTATCGTAATTTCTCAACATTCATAGTGTTTCTAGAGGCATGTTGTTTAGGAAGAGGATATTTTTCCTGCTTTCAAATACAAATGAGATAGAGACAAACAAAACCTCATTGCAAAAAAATCCAACCCACCCAAAACCTTATTGTTTGGAAAAAGCAAAGTGAGGGAGAAATGTATTTTTTGCTAACATGCTTTCCAGGTAGCATGTATGTCTGAATAAAAAAAATGCCACAGATACACATATGTATGCATGCACACCTGTTGCAGAAGAGGCAAAGGTAAGAAATACAGAAAGCGTAAAAGGGAAAAAATTCAATGGCAAAACATGTAAAAGTGTCTTCCAACATTCCTTTTCTCCTTGTATTTTATGAAGAGGCTTTTATATTTTGAAATCTCTGAACATGGATATGCTGCATTATCAGAGAGAGTGGGAGAATAGCATGTCAGATGCCATTATCATAAGGTTGTGACCACGTGCAAACAATCACAACAGAAGGAGATGGAGTGTGCAGGCAGAATACAGTAATAATTTCTACCAGGATAAATTAAAAGAACAGAGGTGAGCGAAAAATAGAAAAGTGCCGACAAACAGCTTTCTGAAAACATTGCCTTCTAAACTGCAGCACTGGGCCAGATGGTACTGTGTCTGGGCTCATGGTGTGTTCTTTTGTCAGGAAGCTTTTTGAATTTAGATTCTCATCAAATGGATGTGGCTGAATTACAAATAGTCTAAATTTACATTAAGACATTTAAATTCCATTGTAATCATAGATTATAAATATATGCATTCAAATGGAATTTTGGAGCCAAGCATTCATTGGCCCATTCTGCCAGTGGTAATAGGCAAGGATAAACAAATCTTCAGGTTGGACAATCAGCTTTACTGCCAGAAGACTGGAGTGAAACAAAAGCTATTGAAATAGGAACTTGTGGCTTCCTTCCCGAAATAACAAGAAGCAGCTCTCTGCCTAAAGCTATTTGACTGACCCCTCCAGAAATAAACGAAAAGCCTTAGCGTAGGGTGCAGAGCCCAGTAACCATGTACTGCATGAAGTCAGGGTGTATAATAAAAGCTTTTTACACTTGGAGGAAGTCGAGTCTGAGGAGAATGAGCTGGAAGTCATGCTTGTTTTGGGGGTTGCCCTAAGGAAGCTCTGGTGGCCTGTTGTAAGGAGTTGTGCTACCAAACCAAAGGCATGCTGTTTGAATACACCAGCTGCTCTGCAGGAAAAAGGTAGCCAATCTCTTCTTGTGTGATTTACATGCAGCCTTTGAATACCTTCTGGAGGGTCAGCTATGAGTTGGTTCTGACCAACAATAATGATCCCATGATCAACTGGATTAGCTCAGCCTTTTCTTGGGGATAGAAAGCAAAGAGTTGGGAAGAAGAGAAGAACTATTGATTCTAGACCTAGCAAGGAGGCAGAAATCATGTTTAATGTTCCCTATTCTCTAAAAGGAAGCAGATTATGAGGCACTAAGGACCATTAATAACATCTAATTTCAGTTCAAAAGAGCCTCTCAAAAAACCAAAAGTAAACTCTTTTTGAAATGCAGGATCTCGTTACTTCCTATTTCATTTCAACTCTGTGTACAGGAGATGCTTAGATCAAATGATTTTCCCCAGTGAAAACATGGATAACATGCACCAAGAAACTAATTCTTAGACAAGGGTCAGTCGGCATCTAGTGAGATTAAAGAGCATCAGATTCTAAAGCAAAAGCAGTTGCAATTTAGCAGTGAAGAACCTGACGCTATTTTCTCCAACTTTAATTACTCAGGAAAACGGTAATTTAAGTGTTGGGCCTTTACTGTTGAATGTTTTATTAGGTAATAATTTATCATTCTAAAGCATCTAACAACATTGTTTTTTAATCTTTGAATGAAGCCATATTGAGTGACTAAGATCAGAAAGAAAGGAAGCATTTTGTATTCACCCATATTTTTCCAAGACAGGTCTTCAGACTCAATATTCCATGGAAATTTTGAGTTAGTGAAGTGTGTTCTACATATGGAAGGAGGATTTGTGTATTTTCATGAAATTATTTTTAAACAACTGGAACATAGAATTATTTTTCAGTCTAGGAGTTGTATTTTTTATCTCTGGTGACCTGGTGATAAGGAGTTATGCTGTTTGCCTATTCACCGGCTGTTTTGAGGAAGAAAGATGGACAATCTCCTACTGTGTCACTTGTTGGATTTTTGGTGGTTTTTCCCCCCCTTTTTTTTTTTTAATTAATTTTAATGAAAGCTTACAGAGACTCAGGATTTCCAGTCATTCATTGTGGACTTTTCTCCCGACCCCCCCCCCCCAATTTACCCTTCTCCTTGAAAAGAAAAAGAAAAACTCATTAATTGTTATGCAATCTCTCTTCCCAAGTTCACTTCACTATGCAGCCTTCACTCTGGACTTCTTTAATGACAAGAATAACCATTCATATATCCCTTTTAAACAGTTCTGTCTCTCACCTGTTTCAATGCAAAATACATCATTCCTCCCCTCCTTTTCTGTCTTCCCTCAACCCTGAAGTCAGTCCTGTTTTACAACAGTGACCTGATGCAATATTTGTCCTTTTGTGAGTAGGATATTTCACTCAGTGTAATGTCCTCCAGGGTCATCCATTGCTGTTGAGTTGGAAGTAGCTCAGCTATCCTCAAGCAGGTTTTCAGAGGCAGTGAATCACATGGGAGGAGCTTGTCTATCCTTCTGAGTAATGAGTGGTGGATTTTAACCTATTCCTTTGGGATTGCAGTGGAGTTTCTCACCACTAGGACAACAGAGCAGCCTCTTAAAACCCTCTGGTGGCTGAGTTATGAGATGGTTTCTACTTGATGGCACACAACAACATTTGGTTTCTGATCTCCTCAATGCCTAATATATCTTTATTTTCATTTTACAATTGTACATTTGTTTCAGAGATAGGGTTAAGGTTTTATGATTATTGTTTCAATATTTTGGAGCAGGTAGCATAAAGTTTCCATGACTATAGATTTAATAAAACTAGATTTATCCTGATGCTTTACATGAGCATATAGCTTTTTTTTTCCAAAAAATAGCTGTTTGTACTGGTTGTAATTTGCTTTGGAATGTTATAATAGCACTTCCTTTGGCTCTTTCTCTTAATGGTTATTGCAAATTTGGCTCAAGATTCATATAACTAAAAAAAGAAAAAGAATCATTTAACTAGGATGTCCACTAATATAGAGTTTCTACTGGAATGAAAATTTCTTTGGAAAAAAGGACTATGTCTTCCCGTATTCTGGTAAAAGTTTCTAGCAAAGCATCTGGTGCCAAGCACAAACTGGAAGTAATTAAAGCAGAGCCAAGGAGTCAAGGCCTTCAACTCCATGCCCATTCATGTCATTAACTGATGTCATTGTTGTACGTAATGCACAGGGACAAACCATAAGCCTCTCAGGCCTCCATTTCTTATGTATTTAGCATGTGAAAGTTGGATAACCATTCTCTGAACACCAACTATGTTACAAACCCTGTGTAACACAGATGGAATTAAAAACAGAAGGCTCAGTTCAAGAGTGACCTAGCAAGAGTAGACATTAAAACACATGCAATAATTTCCATTCAGGGCCATCTGCAATGCATACAGAGGGTGTGATGCATTCATGCATGGGTCATTTGTCAGGGGGAAATGCAAAGAAGATTGCACTTTTGTTTTACAAGAAATCTAAAAACCTTAAGGTTGTAAAGAACATTGTGATAGGATGTAGTCCTCAAAGGCTGGTTGTTTGAATCTATGAAGATATCTTCCTGAAGAATGAGCTGGCAGTCTAGTTCTGAAAATTCAGTCATTGGAGCCTGGCTCAGTATAGGGCAGGGTTCAGAGCTATTGTACATATGATCACTATGAGTAACAGGTGACTTGATACAACTTAACAAAAATAATAACAACAAGTACATCTGAATCTAATACTTTTAAGTAAAGACTTGTAGACTTGGCCACATTGGCAGCTCCCATGGATCTGTTCCAGTAGATTAACTAGGTACCTGTCTTAAAAATTTCTTAGCATGCCTTCACTGCTCTCATGCATGATGCACTAGACCAAGGTCCCATTGTCTGGAGGCCTCAGCTCCTCATCCTGGTGGCCCAGATGCAGCCACCTGAACCCTTGAACCCACTGCCTGGAGGACCTGGCCCTGCTGCCTGGATGCCGCACTTCCTGGAGGACAACCTGCTGTCACCCTTTTGAACTGCACCAGAGAGAGGTAAAGCTGTTTCACAGGTAAAGATACTTCCTCCTTCTTCCCAGAGTGTGAGCTGCCTTTAGCCCAGGGCACCTGGGACCTACCTAGCCTAGCTACAGCAGCTACCTGACAGAGCAGGCTGCTAATTTACAGGTCATATATCTCCTCAACTGAAGAAAGTCTTCCCTTGAATCAAATGTTCAGAGAGAAGCTTAAGCAAGGTAGCTTCCCTGTCTTGTGTGGAGTAGTGACTTCCTGAGCCAATGCTTTCAGAACAAGAAACTGGTAAGGCCTCAGGCATGAAAAACTATACCACGGCAATACCACAGAAGAAGAAGACTACCTTACATCTTACACAAACCCAAAACAAGATTTCACCTCCAAAAAGTGACACAGTATCAATGGATTTCCTGACACCAGAAAGCCTGATGGAACTTTCTGACAAAGAATTCAAAAGAACCATGATTAAATATTTTCAACGGGTAAAACATGAACTCAAAGAATTGCAGGACTATGCAAGAAAAAGCCAAGAGGAACTTAAAAAAAATATCGTAGACAATGCAGATAAACTAAATGAGGCATTGAAGCTCTGGAGAAACAAGAAACCACAATCAACAATATGAGGACCAATGTTTCAGATGCTGACAACATGTTAGAGAGACATATGAACAGAATTGAAGAGAAGGAACACAAAATCAGCAAAACAGTAGAATTGTCACCACTGATCTGCTCAAACATAGAGCAGAATCAAAAACAAAGGAAAAAGAAGAAAGCCTAAGAATAATGTAGGACACCATCAAGAGGAATAACATGTGCATAATCAGAATCCCAGAACAGGAAGAGGCAAGTTAAAGCATAGAGGAAGGTGTGGAAAAATTACTTGGAAAAAACTTCACAGGCATAATAAAGAATATAT
>NW_006399870.1:8305283-8308014 GCF_000299155.1 Elephantulus edwardii
ACACACACACACACACACACACACACACACACACACACACACACATATATATTCCAGAAGCTGAGTGAACATCATATAGAATAAACCCCAAAGGAAATATACCAAGTCATATCATAGTCAAATTTGCCAGAAGCAAAAGTAAGGAGAGAATTCTGAAACAGCTAGGGAGAAACAAAGAGCAACCTATAAAGGAGAGCAAATAAGATTAAGTTCCAATTTCTCAGCAGAAAACATACAAGCAAGAAGACAGTGGAATGACATATATCAAACACTCAGAGAATACAACTGTCAACCAAGAATACTGTACCCAGCAAAGCTGTCCATCAAATATGAAGAAGAGATCATGATATTCTCTGAAAAACAGAACCTAAGGGAGTATGTAAAAACAAGACCGGTGTTGCTGGAAATAATTTCCTTCTTACAGAGGTGCCACAGAAAACAGGATGGAAGAAAGTAACCAGCAGCTACACCAAATAAGAAGTCAACAAAATAACAATAATAAAACTTTGCCTCTCAGAAATTGCACTGAATGTACACATTGTAAGTAGCAGACTAGATAGGATACAAAAAAGAGTAGCAGACTGGTTAAAAACCAAAAGAGAGAGAGAGAGAGAGAGACAGAGAGAGAAAGGAAGGAAGAAAGGAAGGAAGGGAGGAAGGAAGGGAGGGAAAGAAAAGGAAAATAAACCATCAATGCATTGTGTACAAGAGACACACCTGAAAAATGAAGATAAAGAAAGACTAAAATTAAGAGAGTGGAGAAAATATATACCTAGCAAATAATGACCAGACAAAAGTAGGAGTAGCAATATTAATCACTGATAAAATAAATTGCAATGCAAAGATCAAGCAACATCACTATATAATGATTAAAGAGTCAATAGAACAAGAGGACAAAACATAATCAATGTCTATGCACAAAATGACAGAGCTGCAAAATATACAAAGCAAACATTAACAAAAATGAAAAAGAAATAGAAAACATCAAGAAAAAATGAAAATGTGAGTTTATTATCTAAACAATTTCAATATGTAAAACTAAACTTTCATTAAAATTAATAAAACAAAACAAAAACAAAAAAAAATGATAATTGAGTCTCTAATGCAACATATTCAACAAATTGAGAAAGAACAGAAAGAAAATTAAATAAAAAACAGAAACAATTTAAGCAATCACCAAAATCAGGTATTGGTTCTTCGAAAAGGACAATAAGATTGACAAATCACTAGCAAAACTGACAAAGGAAAAGAAAGAAGAGACACAAATAATCTGAATAAGCGATTTAAGGGGCAATGTCGCAATAGAACCAACTAAAATAAAAAGAGTTAACAATAGAATATTATAAAAAATTATACTCAAACAAATATGAAAAACTAGAAGAAATAGACAAATACTAAGAAACTCACAACCCACCTAAACAGACACAGACAGAAATCAAACATCTGAACAGACACCCATTATGAAAGAAGAAATTGAACAGGTAATAAAACAACTTATAAATAAATGAATGAATGAATGAATAGATTAGATAGATAGATAAATAAATAATAAATAAATTCATGCATGCATGCATGCATGCATGCCCTGGACCAGATGGTTTTACATGTGAGTTTTATCAAACATTCAGAAAGGAATTGTCACAATTCTACATAAAGTATTTCAGAAAATAGAATGAAATAGAATTCCCCCACACTCATTCTATGAAGCAAACATACCCTTGATACCAGAGTCAGGTAAAGACACCACCAAAAA
Source organism: Elephantulus edwardii (assembly GCF_000299155.1). Lineage (NCBI taxonomy): Eukaryota > Metazoa > Chordata > Mammalia > Macroscelidea > Macroscelididae > Elephantulus > Elephantulus edwardii. The sequence continues at coordinate 8,307,037 of NW_006399870.1, forward strand.
AGAAAGCTACAGGCCAATATTTCTCATGAACATAGATGCAAAAAATCTTGAATAAGATTCTGATCAATAGAATAGAACAGTACATGAAAAAAGTATTGGACCATGACTAAGTGAGATTTATAACGGGTATGCAAGAATGGTTCAACATAAGGAAAAAACAATCATTGTAATTCATCACACTAACAAAGCAAAGAACAAGAATCACATGATTCTATCAATTGATGTAGAAAAGGCCTTTGACAAAATCTACCACTCTTTAGAGTGTTAAAAAAACAAAAAAAAAGAAAAATGATAATTCAGTCTCTAATGCAACATATTCAACAAATTGAGAAAGAACAGAAAATGCACAACAAAATAAGAGTAGATGGGAATTTCTATAACATAATAAAAGATTATATATGCAAACCCAAGAGCTAACATTATTCTCAATGAAGAGAGATTGAAGGCATTCCCCTTGAGAACAGAACCAGGCAAGGATGCCCACTATCACCTCTCTAATTCAACATTGTATTTGGAGTCTTAGTGACAGCAGTAAAAAAAAAGACGGAAATAAGAGACATACAAATTGACAAAGAAGAGGTAAAATTGTCTCTATATTAAGATGATATTATAATATACTTAGAAAACTTTAAAGACTCAGTGAGAAAACTACTGGACATAGTCCAACAATTCAGGAAAGTGTCAGGATACAAGATCAACATACAAAAATCAATTTGATTTCTCTACAGTGACAAAGAGTACTGAACTAGAGCTATGGAAAACAATACCTATCACAAAAGCTAAAGATGTTGTTGTTGTTGTTGTTGTTATGTGCAATCGAGTCGCTTGCAACTCATAGCAACCCTATATACAACAGCCCTAAACTCTGCTCTGTCCTGTGCCAATCACACTATCTCTGACACTCCCATCCCAATTATCCCAGTCACTGAATCAATCCACCTCATAGAGGGCCTTCCCTTCCTGCGCTGTCCCTCCACC
>NW_006399870.1:8311652-8312662 GCF_000299155.1 Elephantulus edwardii
GAGAGAATAGTGCAACAATGAATGAATGGAAACCCAAAATCTCTGTAAATGTTTATGAAAATTAATAAAATATAATTATAGAAAAAAAAGAAACAATAATAAACCTACAGAATATGGAAGCATATACCGTTCTCTTGAATAGGAAGACTCAATATTGTGAAAATGACAATTCTACCAAAGGCAATGTCCAAGTTCAATGCAAATGCAAATACTAATTCTATTCTTCAATGAGATGGAAAAAAACAATTTCCAATTTCATCTTGAATGGAAAGAGACCCTGAATAAGCAAAACACTCCTTTAAAACAGAAACAACCTAGGAGGCATCTCACTCCCTGATGTCAAATCCTACCACACAGCCATGCTGGTCAAGAGAGCTTGGTACTGATACAGTGACAGACACATAGATCAATAGAACAGAATTAAGAATCCAGAAATCAGCTTATCTACCCATGGTCAACTTATTTTTGACAAGGAGATGAAAGCACTTATGTGGGGAAATGAAAGCCTCTTTAACAAATGGTGCTGGCAAAACTGGAAAACTATCTGTAGAAAACTCAAGCAAGACCCACATCTCACAGCATACACAAAAACCAATTCAAAGTAGATCAAGGATAAACTTCATCAGAGAAAAGCTTGGAAGAACTCTAGAAGTCCTAATCTACAACATGAATCAATCCATGTCATAGAGGGTCTTCCCCTCTTGCCCCATCCCTCCACCCTCCCAAGCATGATGTCCCTCTCCAAGGATATGTCACTCCTTGAAACATGCCCAAAGTATGTCAGAGGAAGCCCCACAATCCTTGCCTCCAAGGAGTTGCTTGGTTTAATCCTCTACAGGATGAATCTGTTTGTTTTCTTGGCAGTCCATGGTACAATACTCTTCTCCAGCACAACAGCTGAAAGGCATCAATTCTCCATCTATCCTTTGTAGTCATTGTCCAACTCTCTGATGCATAATAAGTGATTGCAAAGACCATGGCCTGTATCAGACGCACCTTAGTGTCCAGAG
>NW_006399870.1:8313872-8355658 GCF_000299155.1 Elephantulus edwardii
GAATTTGTTCTTCAGTTCCTTGAGCTTAAGAATTGCTGAATGAATTCAGCCCTTTTGATTTTCTGACTCTAGCTCCTCGCACATTTCATTGTAATATTTTGCTTTGTCATTCTGAGCTGCCTTTTGGAATCTTCTGTTCAGCTCTTTAGTATCTTGAATTCTTCCTTGTGCTTTGGCTTCTGTGGACAACAGATCTGATCCTTGCCCCTTCCTGCGCCATCCTCATTGTCTCTGTTATGGACAAGCCGTTTGTGATAGCCACTGTGTCATTCCATCTCACCCAGGCTATCTCTCTCTTTTGTTGACTTTATACCTTTCCCAACATGATGTCTCTCTGAAAGATTGGTTCCTCCTGAAAATATGCCCAGAGTAAGTGAAATGACATTTCCCATTCTTTCCTTTGAGGAGCACTCCAGTTGTACTTCTTATAAGAAAGATTTGTTTGTTCTTTGGCAGTTGGTCGTATATTCAGTACTCTTTACCAACATTCCAGTTCAACAGCATCAATTCTTATTCCATTAACATTACTCATTGGCTAACTTTCAGATGCACAGGAAACAACTGAAAAGACTATGGTTTAGATCAAGTGCATGTTAGTTTTTAAAATGATGTTGCTGCTTTTCAGGACCTTGGAGAGGTCCTCAGCAGCAGATTTCCCCTAAGCAACATGTCTGATTTCTTGACTATCTTGACTACTGTTTTCATGGATGCTGTCAACAATATAATTGTTGACAACTTCAATATTTTATGATGGAATTTCTAGTATCCAGATGGATCAGAACTTTTATCAAATGTCTAGTGTTACACCAGTGCAAATAGCAAAACCACTGGATTGGTAGAATGACCTGGTTACACTCTTTCTGTACTAAATTATATTTTCCTCTGTAGTCATGTCCTTCCCATCTGTTGCCATATAGTTTGTGTTAATTCAGTGAATTCTACTTCAAATCAATTCATTTTTTACTAAGTTAATCCAAGTAATACTCCACTGACTACAATCAAGAACCCAGTATGGTACAGAGGATACTAAGGAGAATTGGAGTATCTTGAGGATAAGCTGTCTACAGGATATACAGCTTATATATTAAATAGATATCATAATCTGAGAACTTGAAAAGGAATAAAAGCTGAATATCCCCTGATGAATGCCTCAATCATTACTTCTAGGCTAATGCCATGACTAAATAATACTATTTGGGCAAAGCTGAGAGAAGGAAACTTGAAAAACAAACTCAGAGAAATTCCAACATGAATAAACTCTGGGAAATGTTAAGATGAAAAAAAAAAACCCCAAAACAATTTTAATGGAGTGGTCAGACCTGGGTTAATATCAAAAGATCATTCTCATGAAATGTTAGGAAATGAGAGAGGCATAAATAGCATTTATTTAAGCAAAAAATTTACTGAAAACAGCATATAATTTGCCAGAGAGTGATTATTTGTGTCCTTGGTTTAAAAGTTTACATTTTTTAAAAAAATATGGTTTACGTGAAAGTTAACAGAATGAATTAGCTTTCTATCCAAAGAATTAAATACATTTTTGTTCTGTAAAATTAACTGCAATCTGCTTATAAAAACATTCTGTTTCTTCTATGGGTTCTCTATTTCTGATTATCATTCTCTCTGACTTTTTTTTGTCTTTTTGTCTTTTTTTGGGGGGGGGATGCTATCCTTTTGGTCTTATATGCATGTTTGCATTTAGAATAATAGTCTTTACAGTTGTAACTATTCATATTATAAGCACATCTAACATATTTCACTGGAGAAGTCTGCTGTCAGGAATCTACCCAAAATACTGAAAAGAAAGGGAAAAAAATTCTGAAGAGCACTGATATCTATCTGAAGACTAAAGTGTGCCCAAATTAGGTCATGCAATTTTCAATTAATTACAGAACTGGACGATGAATAAGGATAATAGAAGAATTGATGTCTTTGAGTTGGTGTTGGAGAAGAGCAGTCAATAACCTATGGACATCCAAAACAACAAATAGATATGTCTTGGGAAAAGTGCAGCCAGAGTGTTACTTGGAAGCAAATATGATAAAGCTTTATCTTTCACACTTTGGACATATTTTTAGAAGTCATTCCATGGAAGGGGACATCATGCTTATAAAAGCAGGTCAGAGGAAAACTCTCAACGAGATGGATAAAAACAGTTATTGCAGCAATGGACTCAAGTGTGTCAGAGATGATAAAGATCACACAGGGTATGATGAAGTTCAGATCTGTTGTTCATAGAGTTGCTTGGTAGCACCAAGCAACTACATTGTTTAGTCAAAAGATGAGTCACTGGTGTGGGTTCAGGTCCAAGTTAGGAGCATATATAATGATTATGCCCTCAGTGGTTCCATCTGACTCTATTAGACCACAAAGTCTAATATTTTTATAATTTTGAATTTTGTTCCACATTTTTCTCCCACTCTATCCTGGACCTTATACTGAGATCTCAGTCAAGAGTTGTTAGTGGGAGCTGAGAGCTATCTGGTCTCAGAGTAGTGAAGGCTGAGGTGCTGAACATCCATTAATCCTTTGGACGAATTATTTCCTTAATGCTTTGATTTTCTTTGCTCTCCTTTGCTCTGTGTAGGGAGAGACGAATCATTGCATCTTAGTTGTATATTCACCAGCTTTTAAGAACCGGTATGCTACTAATCACAGGAGGGTGTAGAACAAAGTTTTGGTGGACTTACGTGGTGATAATTAATTTAGTACCTTGTAACTATCGTCAGAATGCCCCAAGTTCCTCAAGGTGTTTGTTGATGGCAAAATGTTCATCTTCTCTTTGCAATCTTCCCTGTATGATACATTATAGATAAGTAGATAATGATAGATAGATAGATAGATAGATAGATAGATAAGATAGATGATAGATAGATAAAGATAGAGATAATGTTTGCAGCACATGCAAATATATATTCTGACAAATTTAAATATACTCATTGGCATGATAATTTTGTTATTTCTTCTGAGTTCCTTAATATGTAGCTTTAAAATTGAATGAGAGATAATTAATTTTATCCAAATAGTTATGTATCAAATTTATTGATTTCTTTCCCTATATACTTTCGTCTCATCTTTGCTCTTTTTTCCTGCTCTTTTCCATCCTTCCTTCTCTTTTTCCTTACTCTTTTACCTCTACTTATATTTTAAAAATTATTTTTATTTAAGTTTTTTGTATTTCCAGAAAGACCCCATGTCAACATAGCATTTGGCAGCAGTGAAGACAATTGGAAGAGCACTTGGGAGAGTTTCCCTAGATTTTTTTTCCTTTCTTTTAGTATAAGTGAAATGAATCTGATGAGCTGAAGTTCCCACTGTGGTGAATAAAATGGATCACACATGAAATGCTAGTTAGGTTACTTTCTTGTGTTTAATGGCTGGAGATAAATGATACAATTTTGTAAAAGCAAGGATTTATTCATTAAAAATACCTTTTATAAGAAATAGCAACTACACACATGGATTTCACCTGATGATATGTACAGGAATAAGATCAAATACACCTGTGGAAAAAAATTGTGGAAGAAGCTAAATATCGGCTGCAAAAACTACTTCAACTATTTATATGGAAGTTCAAACTAAAACTAAACAACGTTAAATCAAATCCATAGGAACCAAAATTTGACCTTGAGTTCACTCCATCTGACATTAGAAAACATGTCAGGAACAGATTTGAGACGTGGACACTAATGAATGAAGACTAGATGATCTGCAAAAGGATATCAAGAATACCACCCATGAAGAATGCAAAAGGTAATTACTAAGACAGTGGAGAAAGAAAAGATTGAGATGGATGTCCGAAAACACTCTGATTATTTCACTAGAGTGACAGGAAGCCAAAGTAAAGGGAATAAAGCCAGAAATTAAGGAGCTGAAGAGAAGATTTTGAAGGGCAGCTCAGGAAGACAAATCAAAGTATTATAATGAAAGTTGCAAAGAGCTAGAGTAAAAAAATCAAAAGGGCCGAACTTGCTCAGCATTTCTTAAGCAGAAGGAACTGAAGAAGACATCCAAGCCACAATGTGCTATATTTAATGATGCTATAGACAGAATACTGAATGATTCAGGAAGCTTTAAAAGAAGGTGGAAGGGGTACAAAATCACTGTATCAAAAAGAACTAGCAGACACAGAAGGATTTCATGAAACAACATATGATCAAGAGACAATAGTGATGAAAGAGGAAGTTCAAGCTGTTCTGACAAAATTGACAAATAATAAGGGCACAGGAATTAATAGAATACCAACTGACATATTTCAACAAACAAATGCTTCCCTGCACATTCTCACTAGGTTTGCCAAGAAAGCTGGAGGACAGCACCTGGCCAATTGACTGGAATGGATCCATGTTTATTCCCATATATTTTTTTAAAAGGTAACCCTACAGAGTGTGGAAATTATCTAATAATCTCACTAACATAGCACACAAGCAAAATCATGCTGAAGATTATAAAAAAAATTTACTAGAACAGTACATTGACAGAGAACTACTAGAAATAAAAACTGGGTTTAGAAGAGGCTGTGGTATAAGAGACATTATCGGTGATGTCAGATGAAGCTTGGCTAAAAGTGAAGAGTACTAGAGGGATGTTTATCTGTGTTACATTGTCAGAGGAATGTTTATCTGTGTTTCATTGTCTATGCAAAGGCATCTGACTATGTGGCTAACCTTGAGAAGAACGGGAATCCCAGAACACCTGATTGTACTCATGCAAAACCTACACTTGCACTAGGAAGCAGTTGTCAGAATATAGCAAAGAAACACTGCTTGGTTCAAAATCAGGAAAAGGGTGAATCAGGGATGCATCCTATCTCCATACTTTTTCAATCTGTATGCTGTTAGTTGTTGTTATGTGCCGTCAAGTCGCCTGCGACTCATAGCGACCCTATGTACAACAACCCTAAACTCTGCTCTATCCTGTGCTAACCTCACTGTCTCAGACACACCTAGTCCTAATACTCCAATCTCTGAATCGATCTATTACATCGAGGGTCTTCCTCTCCTGCTCTGTCCTTCCACTCTCCCAAACAAGATGTTCCTCTCCAAGGACTGGTCCCTCCTTACAACATGTCCATAGTATGTCAGATGAAGCTTCAGAATCCTTGACTCCAAGGAGCAGCCTGGCTTCACACTCTGCAGGACAAATCTGTTTGTTCTCCTAGCAGTCCATGGCATATTCAACACTTTTTTCCAGCACCACAGCTCAAAGGCATCAATTATCTTTCTTCCATCCCTAGTCACTGTCCAGCTCTCCAATGAATAGTACACAACTGAGAAGATTATAGCCCGCCCGGATCAGGTGCACCTTAGTCTCCAGCCTGACATCGTTGCTCTTCAGTACACTTGAGAGATCCCTGACAGCTGACTTTCCCAATGCAATTTGTCTCTTGATTTCCTGGCTGCTTGTACCAAGAGTGTTTACTGTGGAGCCAAGGAAACCAAAACTGTTAACTATCTCAATCTCTTTATCATCCATATTGATGCTGCCAATTGGCCAAGTGGTGAGAATCTTTGTTTACTTGATGTTGAGCTTCAATCTGTATTGAAGACTGTAGTCCTTAAGCTTCTGCAGCAAGTTCTTCAGGTCCTCCTCAATTTCAGCAAACAAGTTGTGTCATCTGCATAACGAAGGTTGTTGATGACTCTTCCACCAATCCTGATGCCACATTCCTCCTCATACAGCCCAGCATCCCAGATGATCTGTTCTACATACAGATTGAAAAGGTATGTAGACAGAATACACCCTGATGGTCCCTCTTCCCAATTTTAAACCATGCAGTGTCTCCTTGCTCTGTTCTGATGACTGCCTCTTGGTCCTAGTATAGGTTTCCCATAAGCAAAATCAAATATTTTGGGATTCCCGTTCTTCTCAGAGTCAGCGACAGCTTGGTGTGATATAGAACTAATTACTCAGGGGGCTGGACTCCACAATGAGGAATATGGCTTCAGGACTGGAGAAAGACTCTACTACCATGCTTACTTAGACTTAGGAGGACCTGAAGCATTTGCTGCAGAAGGTCAGGGACTGCAATCTTCATTATGGATTGCAGCTCAACATCAAGAAGACTAAGATGTTCACCACTGGGCCAATTGGCAGCACCATGACAGATGGAGAAGAGATTGAGGTTGTTAACAATTTTGGATTGTTCAGGTCCACAAACAACAATCTTATCACCAGTAGTCAGGAAATCAAAAGACAAATTGCACTGGGAAAGTCAGCTGTCAGGGACCTCTCCAGGGTGCTAAAGAGCAATGACATAAGTCTGGAGACAAAGATGTGCCTGATTCGGGCCGTGGTCTTCACAATTACTTGCATTAGAATTACTTGCATTAGAGAGCTGCACAATGACTATGAATGCCAGAAAGAAACTGATGCCTTCAAGTTGTGGTGCTGGAGAAGAGTACTGAACATACTATGGGTGGCCAAGAAAACAAACAAGTTTGTCTTGGATAGGGTGAATTCAAGTTTCTTCTTGAAGACTAGAAATTTAAAGCTCTGTCTCATACACTTTGGGCACATGGTCAGGAGAGGTCAGTCCATCCTTGAAGAAAGTGATCACACTTGCAAGGGTGGAGGGATGGTGCCCAAAAGGAAGATCCCAGATGAGATGGACTGACACAATAAATGGAGTAATGGCTGCAGCTATGTCAGAGTCAGTGAGACTAGGTCAGGATAGGACAGGGTTCAGAGCTACTGTACATAGGGTCGTTATGAATTGCAGGTGACTGGGTGACAGATAACAAAAACGATAGGAACAATCAGCGAAAACTTTGAGAGGAATTTTTGTTTGATTACTTTTTATTTTTAACTCTTCTAGGCTTGAAGTTCAGGAAATCAGGGGATGACCGGAATGATTTATTTATGATAATTTGTTCAGTTATATAAAATTTCTTTTATTTGTCTTTTCTTTTAAGTTCTCAAACACTTTTCTATTTTACTTATTCCTTTGAAGTTGTCTGCTTTATTTCTTGGTTAATCTCTGCCTTTAATAAAATTTGTCACTGTTTAGTAGTTTCTTTGAAAGCCATGCTTGACTTAACACAACTGTCATTTTCTCTTTGCTTCCCTAATGCCCTCTCTAATCATCTCTAACATCTCTCTATTGGATTAAGTCTTCCCTTTAAAGATGTTCTTATTCTCTTTCATCTTTCCACAAATCACATAATTATTTATTAGATCATACACGATACAAAGTAAGTGTGAAGTCCCATACTGAATGAATCACCTTTTTCTCCAAATTAAATTATTCTGTATATTAAAAGAATTCTTAACCTTGTGACCATGGGATTTTAAGGAAGTAACTGAAAGAGTATCATATTTTCAAATAATCTTCTTACAGTATATTGTATAATATTATTAATACTCTATTTTCAGTGGAAAATAACAGGGATCACTATGAACAGATGCAATAGTACCTGCTGTTTATGTTGTCTTTAGGGTCAATAGAGGTGAGTATGACTCATAGTAACCCTATAAACAAGATACCTGAACCCTGTCCTATCCTATGCCATCTTCACACTTCATGACACACTAGAGCCCTGGTGGGTAGCTCCTAGTATCAATCATTTTAAGTTGAAGACCTGAGGCAGAGAGAGACTGAAAAGCCACAGCATGGTCAAACAGTGAGATTTTTTTAATGGGTAAGGTGATCTCAAAGTCCATACGCTAGACCACCACCCTGTTCTGTCCTTCAATCAAGATTTTTACACGCTTTTTAATTTTGTTTACAACTTATAGCAACTCTCCAGGTGTAGATTGTCTGGACTATATATCTTCAGTATTACTATAGTAAAAGGTAGACCATCCTCCTTGATTCCTGAAATAACAGTAAAATAAGACTGTTTTTACCCACTCCAAGATATCTTTTAACACGGTTTTGTATGATCTTTTCAGAAATGCAGACTAGAGTACTTGCATATTTTTAAAAGTTTTATTTTGCCTCCAAGTTATGAATCTAAGTCATTAGAATCTGTAACATCCTTCATATGTGGCTCATTTGCATATTTACACATTTTCAATCCTACCTTTTTACTACCTTACCCCCCCTACACACACACACACACACACACACACACACACACACACACTGGCAGAGGGGAGCTAGAGTGAGAAAGAAAAAAGTGAGCTTATGGCTTTCAAATCATGTTAAAAAGAAAGATGCTATTCACTTGTGAACGTTCTTTGTGTCATTTGACTGGTAGATTTAAATTCATACCACTCATTCCTTTTTAAAATATACATACAATTGTCCCCTCATTCATGCTTTTCCCCCACCCAGCTCCACTTCGTCTTGAATCAGTTCAAGTTAGATCCTGTTTTATGCTTTTCTAACCTCTTACAAATAACTTAAACACTTATTAAAGAAATTAAAAGCCTACAGAGTCTAGCATAGATTTTCACCTCTACATCAAAAACACACAACTAATAAGATGTGCCTAAAAGTTCAAAAGGGGAAGAAGTGGGAGTAAGGGTGCAGATATTGAGGAAGGACTTGTAAGTCATTAGGATAGCCGAGTTTGGTGGGCGGCTGGGCAAGACTGAAGTGAAGAAAAAAGAATTCTTTACAACCTAGACCAATTGGAAACATAATAAAGAAAACATTGAAGTTTTCAAGGAATACATTTTTGTTGGATACAAATCAACACCCATGGGAGCAACAAATAGAATCTCAAAAGACATATTGCATTGAACAATTCTGTTCACTATCTCTTTAAAGTACTAACTGAAGATTTTAAGGTGTTACTTCTGTTTGTGAAAATGAGAAATATTTAAGACCAACAAAAAAAAATCAATAATTTGAATTGCAGGGTTGACAAAAGAGAAGGATGATGAGACTTCTTTTTAAATAGTCTGTGCATGCTATCATGAGATAAAAGTTCTTGAAAGGAGATATTATCCTTTGAAGCTGCAGTCAGGAGGAGAAGACCCTCAAGGGGATGGATTGGCATAGTGACCACAATGGTGGGCTTAATCACAGCACAACCTGTAAGGCTGACACGGGATCTGGCAGAGTTTCCTTCTGTCATATTTGAGGTCTCTCTGAGTTGGAGCCAACCTGACAGTTGCTGAAAACAAAGTTTGCCCCTACTTTTCCCCTGAAGATTTTTATAGGTTTTACATTTAGATCTCTGATACACCTTGAGTTTGTTTTTATGCATAGTATGAATTATGGATTTTGTTTCTTTTGTCTGCAAATGTATATTGAGTTTTGCCAGAACTGTTTGTTGGAGACCATCTCATTTTTTATATTCATTTCACATAATCGCTTGTATACATTTGTTTTATAAAATTAATACAATGTAAAAAAAATTAATACAATGTATACTGCCATTATTTATACTGTCTTACTGAATCCTCACGGTAGCCTCCCTTTCCCTTCATCCTACCCTTCCATTCGCTAATCTCTGCTCCCTTTTCCTCCCTTCCCATGTCCCATCACTATGAACTCTCCACAGTTATTTCTATCTGCAAACAAACGTTTTCTTAGTCCTTTTGTTTTCCTTCTCTCCCAATCAGTTACACATATCCTGTTCCAGATTGGCTGAAATATACACATTGTCTGATTGTCCATTCATTTCAGATTTACTTCCTTTCACCTATGCCAATACAGTCTTCATTCTCCATCTATTCTGTTCCTGTTATCCCTGATCCCTTCCATAACCATCTTGTTTTTATAATAGTGTAAAGAGACCATCTTTTTCACCTTCTAATTTATATAGCCCTTTGCCAAAAAGCAGCTGTCCACAAGCGGACATACTTCGGGGTTCTCAATTCTGTTCCGCTAGTATATGTACCTGTCCTTGTGTCCACTGTTGTTGTTATTAGATGCTGTGGAGCTGAGTATGACTCATAGCAACCTTATAAATGACAGATCTGAACACTGTCCTATCCTGTGTAATCTTCACAATCCCTGACATCCTCAAACCTGTTTGTTGCAGTCACTATGTCAACCCAGCTGGTTGAGGGTCTTCCTATACTTCACTATCCCTCGACTTTCCCAAATGGGAATGTTGCTAGAAGAGGGGATTTGTTGCAGAGGGAGAGCATGCTTGCATAGTCAATAAAGTATAAGTAGATATTTGTCTAATATTCTTTGCTTTCAGCCAGGATCCCTCTCCTGTCAACAGTGATATTTCTGGTGCCATATCATCTTCTAAATCTACCTTGAATATGTGGCAGTTCTCTATCTATGCACTGTTCAAGTCATTTTTTAATGATCCTCAGGAATATTTAGTTTACATATGATAATAATGATATTGTTCAATAGTTTCCGCATTCTGGGAATGAAAACAAACAAGAATCTTTTGCATTTAGTTGGCCAGGTAGCTATCCTCCAAATTTTCTGGCATAGGTGGTGAGCACATCCAGGGCTACAGCTGCCATCTAAAATAATGCAATTGATATTCCACTTATTCCTGGGGTCATACATTTTGCCAGTGGTTTTAATGCAGCTTCAATTTTTCCCTTTGTTCATTGGCTCCTAATCATATAGTATTTCCTGGAAAATATATGTCATCCAATGAGATAGTGACTTTGCATATTCTCTCCATCTTTTTTTTTTAATATTTCCTGAATCAAGCAAGATTTTTGTCTAGAACATATCAAAGTATTGCATTCAAGGCTTGAATTTGTTTTGCAATAGGCTATTTTTACTACGTCGGCTGTATAGTAAGGTTTGAAACTGGTAAATGTAAAACCTACCATGTTGTTCTTTATTGTTTTGATTGATGCCTTTGAGATGTGGTACTGAAGAAGAATGTTGAACATACCACAGATTTCCAGGAGAATAAGCAGGTCTGTCCCAGGAAAGATGAAACCAGGCATCATGCTTGGAAGGGTGAAGGGACTGCACAGGAATGAAGACCCAGTGTGATATGGATTGACTCAATGAGTTTGTTGGAGATATAAGATTGGCTCAGGATAGGGCAGGGTTCAGAGTTAATGTACATAGGGTTGTTTTATGTAAAATTGTTGTTTTTGTTGTTGTGTACAATTGAGTAAGAACTGACCCATAGCTGACCCTCTAGCAGATTTTCAGAGACAATAAATTTTACAGAAGGAGATTGTCCATCCTTCTCCCGCAGAGCAGCTGGTAGATTTGAACCGAATACCTTTGGGATTATAGTGCCTTTCTTATCACTAGGCCCCCAGCGCTCTGTGTTAGATATATATATATATATATATATATATATATCTAAATAACTATAACAACTATAATTATAACTATATACTATATAACTACACACACATATATATATATATATATATATATATATATATATATTATTTTTTTATAGTTAGTGATTGCTTATTCCTTCCTTAAAATATGTTGATGTGATCTGAATTGGAATTCTATTACAATCTTTAGATAACCTTCAGTAGTATTGACATTATCACAATGTCAGTACTTCCTACCCAAGAGTATGGTATATTCTTTCATTTATGTTGGTGTCTTTGATTTATTCCTTTATAGTTTTGTAGATATCTTTGTATAAGTTTTATATGTATGATTAGGTTTATTTATAAATATTTTGGTAGGTATTATAAACAATATTGTAAGAAACAATTAGTTCCTTTTTAGTGTTCACTTTGCTGGAGTAGAGGATCTAACTGGTTTCTGTATGTTCATTATGTGCCTTGCCATTGCTAACTCTTCTAATTAGTTTCAATAGTTTTCTTATTGAGTCTCTTGACTTTTCTATCTATCGGATTGTATAATCTGCAAAATATAATTGTTTTACCCCTTCTTTATTGAGATGCATCTCATTTCTTTCTTGTTTTATTTTGTGGTTAGAATTTTCAGTTTAATGTTGAATAAAAATGGTGTTGAATTATGTATATTGTATTGAAACAGATGAGTGAAAGAACAGATTAGAAGTGATATATGATCGAGTATTATAGGTAGCACAGGAATCCAGAATTAAGGTTGCATAGAGAAGTGTACTCGGGGTGGGAGGTGGGGGGAAGGGACGTGGGAATTGTATACTAATGAAGGAATTTTGTTTCTTTTTTTTTTCTCCCTTCGGAGGGGGAAGTGAGCTGGTGGGGAGGGGTGGGCAGGGAGAAAATTGCAGCAATGAATGAATGGAAATCCAAAACCTCTGTAAAAAAAATAAATTTTTAAAAAAATGGTGTTGAAGTTCATTCTTTTCTGATTCATAGTCACAAAGGAAATATTTTCAAGATCTGTACAGTATGAAAAGGGTGGAATTCTGTTTGCATATATACACTTCATGAAGTTGAGGAATTTCTCTTCTTATTTTGGGGGAAAATTTTATGTGTGTTGAGTTGTTGGGTTTTTAAAATTTATTTTATATTGGTTTGCTTACAAAGTTAATATACATTTGTGTTTTACATTATTCTTCATTCACATTGCATAATGTTTTTATAAAATTAATAATAATTTTACCTTGCCCATAATTATCCAGTCTTTTCAGGTTGTCACAGGATCCTGCCCATTCTCTTCACCACCTCCCTCCACCCACCAAATTGCACAACCCTATGATTTCACCCCTACCCATTCTCATGCCTCTGCTCCCAACCCTTTCCCTGTTGGATCTCCATACATGTTTAGTAGTTATTTGTCTACTTTTATAATAATGGTCTTATGTAGTCTTTGTCCTTAGAGTCTGAGTGAGTTCACTCAACCTAATGTTCTCTCAAAGTCTTTTTTGTATCAGTTGATATGATCTTGTGGTTTTCCTCTTTTTAAAACTTATGTGATGAATTACATTGACTATTATTCTAACATTGAACCTTCTTTGCACAATTTGTATGAATCTTACTTGATTATGATGTATTTTGTTTTGAAAAGGTGTTGGATTCTACCAGCTAGAATTCTTTTGAAAACTTTGATATCTATGTTCATTATATGTCTCTTTGCTACTGATCTGAAACTGACCCTTCAGTGGTTTTTAGAGACTGTAAATCACAAAAGAGGAGATGGATTCTATTTCTCCTTTGGTTCAGCTTGTGTTTCAAACTTCCTGCCTTTGAAATGGCAACACAACTTCTCATCCACTAGGACACCAGAGCCCATTCTAAGGGATATAAGAATTTAATTTCCTTCTCCCCCACTTGGTTTGATATCATGTTTATGTTTGCTTTATGGAGTATTTATTTCCTTCCTATGTTCCAGCCACAAAAATAAAGCATGCAAAAGAAATTAGTGTAAGCCATCCAGAGACTCAATAAAAAACCAATGAAACTAAATAAAATACCCAGCAAAATGCCAGGGTACAAACTATGGTAAAGGGTTTCTATATATAGAAATGTTATATTAAGATGCTTCCTTTAATCGTTATATAATGCTTCTATATACAGGAACCCATTACCATTAAGTTGGAACTGACTCATAAATGTCCCACCAGCAGGTTTTTTAATGAGACTGAAATCCCAAGACAGGAGATTTCGTGTCTTTTTCCTGCGTAGCTGCTGATAGATTTGGACCAATAGAAAAGCAAAAGGTGTGGCCTCTGGGTTAGCAGCACAACTGACTCTCTACATAGTAGGACACATCAAAAGTGTCAGAGTAGAAAATCAATGTACATGGACTGTGGCTGAGTTGTTGTTGTTATATGCTATCGAGTCACCAGCAACTCGTACCAACCCTAGCACAACAGCCCTAAACCATGCTTTATTCTGTGCCAATCTCACTCTTTCTGACACACCTACCCCATTATCCAAGTTACTGAATCAATCCATCTCATCGAGGGTCTCATCTGTTGCTCTGTCCCTCCTCCTTCCCCAGCGTGATGTCCTTCTTCAAGGACTGGTCTCTCTTTGCAACATTTTCAAAACATGTTAGACAAAGGTAAAGGATCCTTGCCTCCAAGGAGCAAAGATAGGTAGGTTGGCTGATTGTTTGCTTTTCTAATAGCCTGTTAAATATATCCCCCCCTTTTATTGTTTTCTTGACATTTTCTACCTCATTCTGTGTTAGTTTGCCTAGGTCACATGTTGTTAGAAATTTGTTCATTCCTTGTATGTTTTGAAATTTGTTAGGTGACTTTTATATCTCTTTCTTGCCTAATTGTCAATTCCAGGGCTTCATCACAACATTTTGTAATTATCCTTTTATTTTACTGGTTCTAATTTAACTAATTCATTGTTACACATGTCTTCTCTTTCCTATCTTTTGGTAGTTTTGTGATTGGTTTGTCAATTTTGTCAGTTTTTTGTTTTTTTTTTTAAGAATCACATCTCAGTGTTATTAGTTCTTCCCCAGAGCACTTGATTTGGCTTATGCAAAACCTATACTTGGACCAGGAGGCAGTTGTCAGAACAGAGCAAGGAAACACTGTTGTTGTTGTTAAGTGCCGTTGATTTGGAGATGACTCATAGAGACCCTATGAACGAAAGACCTGGACACTTGTATAACTTTCGTCTTTTCTCCAGATTCTTAGGGTTTCCAGAGGCAAGCTATTATGGAAGCAGATGCTACTCCTGCTTCCAAGCTTGTTTTTATCGGCAAGCTCCACCCAACACCATCCACCATGGGTAACCATTCTCGCATTTGACACATCAGTGTCACAGTGTTCAGCTTCACAGCAACCATGAGTTACCTCTGTACAGCAAGTGGTCATACTAGGGTTATACAACCTAGAAGAATGTTTCACCAAAAACAAGTAAAGGCAGGCCTGAGGACTGCAGATTAGAGTCACCCACCTTTGGCTTGGGAGCATGACTTTCTGTTCACTGGGAGCATGACTTTCTGTTCACTAGACCTAATGATCTCTCTTTATGCTGTTGCTGTTGCTATTGTTGTTAAGTGCTATAGATATGTCCTATTTCCATATCTTTTCAATCTATATGCAGAACAGATTATCCAAGAGGCTGGGCTCTATGAGGAGAAGTGTGGCATCAGGATTGGAGGTGGACTCATCAGCAATCTGTGTTATGCAGATGACACTGAAGAAACTGAGGAGGACCTGAGTTGCTTGCTGCAGAAGGTCAAGGACTGTAGCCTTCAATATAGATTGAAGTTCAACATCAAGAAAACAAAGATTCTCACCACTGGGCTGATTGGCAGCATCATGATAGATTATGAAGAGATTGAGATTGAGATTGTTCACAGCTTAAGGTTGCTTAGCTCTACAATCAATATTCTTCGTACCAGCAGTCAGGAAATCAAGAGAAGAATTGCATTGGACAAGTCATCTGTCAGGGTCCTCTCCAGAGGGCTGAGGAGCAACGACATAAGTCTAGAGATTAAGGTGCACCTGATACAGGCCATAGTCTTTGCAATTACATGCTATGTATCAGAGAGCTGGACAATGACTAGGGATGATAGAAGAAGAGTTGATGTCTTTGAGCTGTGGTGCTGGAGAAGAGTGTTGAATGTATCATGAACTGCTAGGAGAACAATCAAGTTTGTCCTGGAGAGGGTGAAGCCAGGCATCTCCTTGGAGGTAAGGATTCTGAAGCTTAATCTGACATAGTTTGGACATGTTACAAGGCAAGATCAGCCCTTGTAGAGGGACGTCATGCTTGGGAGGGTGGAGGGACAGAGCAAGAGAGAGGAAGACCCTTGATGAGATGGATTGAGGCAGTGACTGGGTATAGTTGTGTTGGCGACAATAAGATTGGTAAGGGATAGAGCAGGGTTAAGGGCTGTTGTATAAAGTGTCACTGTGAGTCCCAGGTGACTCAATGGCACATAACAACAACAAGAAAAAGAACACAAGTCTTCACTATCACTTCTTCTGGAAATTGTATCCAGAATTTCATCCTGACTTTGTCCTAATTACAAAGTATAATCTGTTATCAAACTAGGCAAAATCTTTTCTTTTTCCTTGCTACTCTTTTTCTGGTCACCAAATATTGGGTTAAGAAGCTGATTTTGGCTTATCTTTCTAGTATAGTTATTGCTAGGAATTTACCTCTGAATATTGTTATTCCTGCATCTCACATATTTTAGTGTGCTATTTTTTCATTTTAATTTTATTTATTCTGTTATTCAGCAATATTTAAGAAGAATGGTAATCCATTTCCATGTATTTGATTTTTTTCCATTGGATTTCCTACAATTTACTTCTAATTTTTACTGCTGTGATATAAAAAGATGATATACATTTTCAATGTTTCAAAATATATTAACATTTGATTGGCATTACATGTAGTCTATTCTGGAGAGAGAATCATGTACTCTGTACTCAGGAAAAGAATATGTATATGGTTTCTGTTGGGTGGTCTCTCAATATATATCTATGAGGTCAAATTGGTTCATGATTTTGTTCAGACTTCTGTATCTTTGTGTTGTGGTTTTTGGTTTTTGTTTGTTTTTGGGGTTTTTTTAGTTCCATACTCTAAAATTAGTGGGTGGAAGCATTTTATTATTATTGTGGAGTTTTTGTTTCTCTTTCCAATTGTGCTAAGGTTTGCCTGTATCTTTTAGGTCTTTTTCATTGGGTGTATAAACATTTATTATGACTAACATCTTTGTTGCACTGATTACTTTTTATTATTATTTTAATTATTATATAATGTTTCTCTTTTTCTCTTAGTCTTGTTTATTTACTCAAGTTTATTTTATCAGAAGTCAATAGCAACTCCTGTATTTTTTTGCTTGTTGATAGTGAAATGCATTTTTTTATCTGTTAACTTTTAATTTAGTTCTAGCTTTATGTCTAAGGTGAATGTCTTGTAGGCAGAATGTTGACAAAATTTATTAAGCTGTCATGCTACTTTCTTCTCTTGCATTTATTCCATTTGTTTTAAGCATAATTAAAATGTATTATGAAGTTTAATTTTTCTTTATTTGCTTTATTTTTTCCGTGCTAAGCTCATTTTGTTATCAGATTTTCTTTATTATTGTTGATTTTGTTTAAGTTCATATGATTTGCCCTTTTCTTATTTTACATAGAAGGCTGATTAATTTTCTTTGAGGAATTTCTTTAAAAAATATGCTCAGATTCATTTTATAAAGCAAGCATAACCATAATTCCTGTTAGTTTTTATGGTCTCAAATTTAAAAGTTTGGCTGCCTTCAAAATTGTCAGTTCTGTACTTGCATCATTTCTCCCTCTGTTTGACTTATATTGTAATCATCAACAAAATGATATGACGGGTTCTCTGGCTTTAGTTTTAAAGTTTATTTTCTTTAACATTGCTTTATCATTGTTATTACTAATAAAATTATAATTGTGGTTATTATTTCAGTCTTAAAAGTTTATTTTATTTTTGCTGATTCTGTATCCCAGTTTCTATATATACTTTGGACATGTTACTAGGAGAGGCTATTCCTTGGAGAGGGACAGTAAGCTTGAGAAGGTGGAGGGACCACAGAAGGCTGAAAGACCCCCAACCAGGTGGATTAACACAGTGATTTCAGCAATGAGTTCAACTGTGTCAGAGATTGTAAGGTTGACATAAGAGAGGAGAGAGTTCAGACCTGTTATTCATATGATCATTATGAGTCATACTTGACTCAACCATACCTACCATCAATAATATATCTATCCTGGCATACTCTACAAGATGTTTTACACTGCTCATTCAAAGGCCATGCCTTTCTGGCATTTTGAATCAACCAGTGACTTTTCAGAAGAAAGAAAGACCTTCTCCTTCAGTGCAATTTACAGCATCTAAAAGCCAAAAGTGAGTCTGATCTCAGTCAATTAAACTCCACAGTGGTGAGTGACTGAGTAAATGATATCACAGTTACCTTCTAGGTGATGTGGTAAGCCTGAATTTCTTGCTGTCTACCAGCAATAGTTCTCTTTGCAAAGGGCTTCTTTTAGCATTTCTTATAGGGTAAGTCTGGTTTTCACAAATAACCTTAATTCATGATTATTTCTGAATGTTTTAATTTTGTTATTATTTTTGATAGATAATTTGGGTAGTGGTAGAATTCTTCTTTAAAATAAAAAAATATATATTTTATTTCAGATATATCCAAAGGTGAGTGATTTTAATCCATTGTCCTCGGGCCTGTCTTTAATTGTTTTTGGTGAAACATTCTTCTAGGTTGTATAGCCTTGGTCTGTCCACTTGCTGTACAGAGATGACTCATGGTTGCTGTGAAGCTGAACACTGTGACACTGATGTGTCAAATGTGATAATGGCTACTCATGGACAGTGTTTGGAGGAACTCCCCAATTAAAATAAGCTTAGAAGCAGAAGTGTCATCCACTTCCAAAATAGCTTATGTCTGGAAACCATATGAACCTGGTAAAAGGACAAAAGTTATACAAGTATCCAGATCTTTTGTTCATAGGGTCACTATGAGTCACAGACTCGAAGGCACTTATAAACAGTTAAGTTGAGCACAACTCATAGTGACCCTATGAACAAATGGCCTGAAGTCTTTCTATAACTATTGACATTTATCAAAGTTCATAGAGTTTATGGAGACATGTTGTTTATATATATATATAGTTGTTGTTAAGTGCCATCGAGTTGTAGATTATTCATAGAAACCCTATAAATGAAAGACCTTAACCCTTGTATAACGTTCATCGTTTCTCTAAGTTCATAGTTTCTGGAGGCAAGATATTAAAAAAAGGGATGGAAACTCCTGCTCTTCCAAGCCAGTTTTAATCTGGGAGCTCCACCAAACACTGTCCACCATGGGTAGCCATTATCACATTTGACACATCAGTATCATAGTGTTTAGCATCACGGCAACCACGAGTTACCCACCCCACCCCACCCCACATACACACAGAGGTCTGTCTTGGAGAGGGTGAAACCAAATATTTCCTTGGAGGATAGGATTTTGAAGCTCCATCTCACAAACTTTGAGCACATGGCCAGGAGAGACTAGTCCTTGGGGAAGGTCATCATGCTTGAAAGGGTGAAGGCACAGTGCAGGAGAGGAAGACCTCAGATGTGATGGATTGATACAGTATCAGGTGGGCAATGGAGGTTCGTGTGTTGGGAGTAGTGAGACTGGCTCAAGACAGGGAAGAGTTCAAAGCTGCTATACATAGGGTCATTATAGTTCACAGATGACTGAACTGGCACATAGCAACAAAAAAATAGCATATTGGGGTTTTGGCTTTGTTTTTATTTAAGCCTATTGTTTAGAGTCAACAAGACCTCAGGGAGTGCCTTTGTATTTAAAAATTTGTTGTTATTATATTTTGGAGGATAGCTCTTCTGTCAGTATACTATACTGAGGTAGCCTGGAGTTACTGGGATGCTGAAAGTCATACCAGTGGGGTTTTAAATGGCATAATGGTTACCCATGGTGGACAATGTTTGGTGGAGCTCCCAGTTTAATACAGGTTTGCAAGTAGGAGTGGCATCCACTTCCTAAACAGCATGCCTCTGGAAACTCTATGAACTTTGAGAAATTATAGTTATCAAAAGGATTCAGGTCATTTGTTCATAGGGTTGCTATGTGTCATGCTCGACTCAATGGCAATCAACAACAGCAAGATAGTTAGATATTTCATTTGCTTTGTGTCTGCATGATTCTTACTGAGATATCAATTATTGTATGTTACTTTTTGCTTTTTTCTTGTTACTTTCAGGATTTTCCCCCATTGTTTCCAGTTTTGGAAAGTTTGACAATGTTATGTCTTAGTAACTTACCTTTTGGAAAATTTGGGGTTATATGAGCTTCTCGAATGTATATCTTGTGGTCTTTCATACTACAGAAGCTTTCTTGCAACCAAACATTGCCATTTTCTTTGTGTATTTCCTTATAGTTTTTTGGTTCTGGAACTGTAACTATGCCAATTTATTCAACTTAATTAATATATTTTTTCATTTTTTCTCAATTATTTTTTGTTTATTCCAATTAGCTGATTTGTCATCAGTAATATTGATGTTGTTTTCTATATATTCAATTATACCTTGTTCTTCAATGACATTACCTCTTCCTAAAATAATATTTTTAATGATCTAGATTTCTATTCCTGTTTTGTGTTGTTGTTGTTGTTGGTAGGTGTCATCAAGTCAAGCACAACTCATAGCAACTCTGTAACAAAAGAGACTATAAATGACGTCCAAGTAGATATATGCATACCCATGTTTATCGTGGCTTTGTTTACAATAGCAAGGAGTTGAAAACAAGCTAAGTGCCCATCAACAAACGAATGGGTGGAGAAGCTGTGGTATATTCACACAGTGGAATACTATGCTGCATTGAAAAGCAAGGAACTCATGCAATATTATTCAAAATGGGTGACCCTGGAGGACATTATGCTGAGTGAGGTATCTCAGTCAAAAAGGGACAAATACTATATGGTGCCACTTTGTAGAATGAGGCTGACATCGGGGTGGGGGTAAGAGTGAGAAAAACTGGATGAATTATGTTTACTGCATTGAAGTATGGGGGGGAGAGAATACTTTAAAAGTATTATATTTTAGGGCATTATGTTTATCATAAGAGTATGGGAATGAGGGTTGCAGAGTGGATTATAGCTGGGGTTGGGGGTGGAGTTGGGGAATGTGGGGGGGGATTGTGTACATATAGGTAGTTTTTCTTTTGCTTTTCAAGAAGAGGAGCAAACAGGGGGAGGGGTGGAGGTGGGGTGGGAGGGGGAGAAGGGTGCAACAATGAATGAATGGAATTCCAAAATCTCTGTAGATGTTCACTGAAATGAAAAATAAATAAATTAATTAACTAAAAAAAAAATCTGAACCCAGTCCTATTCTGTGCCATCCTCATATTTCCTGACACACAAGAGCCCATTGCAGCAGTCAGTGTGTCACTGTGTCAATCCACCTGGTGGAGGGTCTTCACTCCTTCACTGACCCTCCATCTTTCCCAACATCATGTCCCTTTCCAAGGAACAGCACCTCCTAGCAATATGTTTAAAGTATGTGAGGTGAAGCTTCATCATTCTTACCTCCAAAGAGCACTCTGGCTGCACCCTGTACAAGATATATGTATTTGTTCTCTTGAGCGTCCATGGGATGTTCAGTGCTCTTTTCCAAAACCACAGCTCAAAGGTGTCAATTCTTCTTCTGCCATCTTTATTCACTGTCATGGTCTCACATGCATATTTAGGAATCTGAAAGACTATGGACTGAATCACCACTACTCCTCAATAATTTGGAAAGGTCCCTAACTGCAGATTTTCCCAGTGCAATGTGACTCCTTATTTCCTCACTGCTTGTACCAAAGGTGTGAACTGAAAACCCTATGAACACTAAGCAAAGAGGATTCCATTGTACAGTTTCTAATTATCCATTTATTTTGTATATTTATTGATTTAAATTTTATTTTAGAATTTTGCTGTTTTTTGGGGGTTTTTTTCGGTGGTTTCCTCAACCTTCCTCTCAATTCATTAATCTGGTTTTGTATTTTGGCAACTTGCTTCTCCTATTCTGTCTTATTTATTTCTGTCAACTTAAATTTACATTGTTGTTAGGATATTATGGTGACACTATATTTGTATTTAACTAAAAACCATATATTGGTCAATTTTACAGAATCTTCCTCTTCTTCCTTTTTCTCTTCTTCTGTTTGTTTTTAATTATCTGCTCATGTAAGGTAGATGTGTTATCTACTTTGGATCTATCTGGATATTCACCACTTGTCTACTCGTGGGTGAGATGTTTCTATATCTCTCCATTAGCTGTCTGTGTAGAGAGATAGAATGGGTTGGGCTGGTGATAGTGGTGGCCTTACATCGATCATGTGGTATAAGAAGTCATATCCCCTGAGACTGTAAGAGGTCAGTATGACAGGTAGTATGAGCACAATTTCTATTTATTGGATATGAAAAGAAAATAAATTTTTAAAAAATTTAAGAGTATTTTAAAAACCAGCAAAAATATAATTGTTTTACCATGATCACTTATTAATATGGGTTAAGGGATGGATAATATGGAATAAAAAAAATGGATCAGGCATTGTGTGTATTGTTACTAATAGTTTTGAATAAAATATTCATAAATAACTGCTTTTTAAAATATCAGTGTGTTTTGTAAACTTTCACTCAAATCTCAATTCAAAATATGTATAAAAGACAAAAGGATAAAACAAGGACTAGAAAAATACATACTAAAACCTAAAAGGAAAACTATAACAATGGGTATAAGAACTAAAACAAAACTAAAAAAGGGAAGAAGAAGGGTATGGGGGAGGAATTTTAAAAAGCCTGAAAGGGAAAAAGAGGAAGTAGCAAGAAATAAGAAAACTTTTTTGAAAAGAAAAAGGAATAAAAGAACAGGAGAAAACTGGTGGTGAAGCACGTGGTTAGGATTTGTGTTGGCTGGAAGCAGGCTGATGGTAGGCTACTTGATCCTTGAAGGAGATCTTATCAGTCCAGAAGTTAAATGTGAGTGAGGTTCCAAGTCTCCTTAGAAGTTCCTGCAGGCTCAGTTGATGGCCAGGAGTAGAATGTTTGAACTCAGAAAGAGTCTTCCCAGCCAGAAAGTCAGGGGATACATGGAGACTCATTTAGTACTACCCACTCCCTTGATCCAAGGAAGCAGAGTATTTAATTCCAAAACCAAGGAGTTGAGGGCACTTGTTGTCAAATCTATCTGAAATGGAAAAGAAACTGTGGGGATGGTGCTGATGACTTCAACCAATGAATGGCTGGGCTTGGGGAATGACCACACCTTTTGTGAATGGGATAGTAGGGAGGCATAAAGGGAGGCTCTTTCTGGTTGAGAATCAACTATGTGGGTGAGCCTGAAGTTCTATGCTATTGGAGCTGATCATCATGCTGCAGGGACCATCATAACACTGTATGCAAAAATTCAACATATCTGTACTATCTCAGATTAGGTGATGATACAAGCTGTTTCTCCCTGTTCACTATTTTTGCTCAGTTTTTTTCTTAAGTCAGTATATCTACTGACTCAGGGTTCCAGAATTGTCATCCATATCTATTTAAATTGTTTCTGTGTCTTGTTGCAAAAAGTGTTGCTAGCTTCTCTGTCTAGTCCAAAATTTTACTGGAAATTTCCCTTGATGTTTTAAAAATCTTTTTCTTCTGGAGAAACACATTACTCTCTTAAATGGGCCCCATCTACATCATTTATATTCTTATTACTTTCAACTTAATTTTTCATCAATATTTCATGATTAGCAAATGATAAGCATTCTTAACTCACCCCTGATTTTAATGAGGACAGGAGATCAAAATCCATAATCAGTATATTTGGTCAATTGTTCAGAGCTTACATCTTACCTAATTAATTTATATATAATAGCTCTCTGCATCAAAGTATTAATGATAATTTATATTTCACCTTTCCCCAAAATAAATGGGAAAAACTTAAAGTGAAACTGGAGCTACAAGGTGTTATCAGGCCCTATACTGATGGTGGCATTAAGAGTCCACCGCCTTGGAGCAAAACAGTGTGACAATCTACTTCTGAAAAACCAACCACTGAAAAAACTGGTGTATAATTCTAGTCTGACAAATGAAGAGACTATGAGGCAGAACCAACTTGCCAACATCTTATTTCTGAATGGAAATATAAGACTAAATGGTCCAAGATAGTAAGAGTCAATGCAAATGAGAACACCTTACACAGTAAGCATAAAGATCAAGATAAATTTTGTTGTTAAAATTGAAATTTGTCTTCTTGACTGTGAAAGTTTATATGGAAGTCTTTTTGGCTTTTTTTTAGTAAGAAGAAAGCTTTGTAGATAATAAAAGTAAAAATAAAACTTACACGTTATTAAAGTTTAAGTATCCCTTTATTTTTCTATCAAGCAGAAAGTGTAATAACCTTCACACTACAGGTTTATCTTTGTGACCTCTGGCAAGTGAAGTGATCCTGATGAGCCAGAACTTCCCTATATAAAGAAGCAAGGAAAGACTCATATTATTGAATAACTCTTTCAGTATGGTTCTAAATAGTCTACAATGCAATTTAATGTAAGTTAAGTCCAGAGTTACTTTATTTTTAATTCCCATTTCTTTTGTCATATGTCTGATTTGGAGAAGAAAAAAAAGTTATTTATTTGCAATCGATATACATGGAATAATAAAATGAAAATGCTTCCTGGATTAACATGGTGACTCTGTTAAGAGTTTTGGCCAGTTGCTTGAAGGGTTGAACATTAGTTGAAAGTTTCACTAGTCAAAATGTGTTTATCAGTCATAGCGTTACATTATGGTAGACA
The DNA here is from genome assembly GCF_000299155.1 of Elephantulus edwardii. Lineage (NCBI taxonomy): Eukaryota > Metazoa > Chordata > Mammalia > Macroscelidea > Macroscelididae > Elephantulus > Elephantulus edwardii. The sequence continues at coordinate 8,337,916 of NW_006399870.1, forward strand.
TAGATCTTAATCCTCTCAGTTGTCTCCATCTCCCAACCTCATTAGGATAACACTTTGAACAACAAGCATTTTGCAAGTCTGTTTGATTAATTGTCCAAGTGCAGAACTACTCACCTCAATTATGTCTTCTTGCTTAATGTTTTTAAGTATCTCATTACTAAGAAGTTGCTTACTAGGGAAAATTTAAATGTGTTTTAAAATTTTTTAATATGATTTTTTGAACAAACCACGGACATCCAAGAGAGCAAACAGGTCTGTGTTAGAGGGGGTGAAACCAAGTTTCAGCTTGGTGGCAGAGATTTTGAAGCTCAGTCTCACATACAGCGGGCAGATGGCCAGAAGAGACTTGTCCTTAGAGAAGGACATCATTCTTGAAAGGGTGGAGGGATAGTACAGAAGACACTTAATGAGATGGATTGACACAGTAACTGGGGAAATAGGGCTAGGTGTATTGGAGTCAGTAAAACTGGCTTGGGATTGGGCAGGGTTTAAAGCTATTGTACATAGGGTCTCTAAATAGTAGGCAACTTTATTGCACATAACAGCTGCAACATTGTAAAATAGTATACTTCATTTTTAACAACTTTGATGGTAATAATGATAATAATAAAATCATCTGGCCCTCTCCAGTGTTCTACTTCGTGTCAATGTAGGTATAAAACTTAATATTCTACCATCTCTTATTTGAAATTGTTAAAGCTATTATATTGTATGCTATTGTGGCAACTGGGTTAAGGTGCTGCCAATGAGCACTACAATTTACTTGTATTAAGCCCACTGAATTGGAATTCAAGTAAGTTTCTGTCCACAGTGCTGAAAACAAATCTTCTCTCACAGGACTTGCTACTACTGAACAAGATTAAAGGAACCTCTTACATTGAATCATGCATGTACTATAATGTCTCTAATAAATCAATTACTTTCAGCAGAAAAGCATCACCACATTTGAAATTCTTATAATCACCTCTACTTTGCTGAGTTTTAGGCTATAACAATGACTACAATCCAGCAGGAGATGCATCAAGGAAAATTTTAAGCAACATGGAACCAGTAAAAAAAAAAATTTTAGGCTAACATACTTGATGTGATTAGGGCTATAGAGAAGCTAAAACCCTCCATTCTTAAAAACTACTTAGTATATATAGATATGATATCACACACCTCAAGTACAATCTGGGAAGATATTCTCCCTGTGGGTAGATTTAAAAGTTTTAACAAGTTACCCTTAAAAGAAAAGTAAATTTAAAAAGCCCTTTAGAATGTATAGAAAATGGTCCTTTAAATATTTGGTTTTCATTAAATGCCAGCATTTTTCTGATATGTTTTGCTAGTTATAAACTCGGTTTTACACTTTTCAAATGACAAGATGTAGCAATATCTGCTAGTCATTATGTTAAAAAAGGGACACGGCCTTCAACTTGGAAAGTATTTCCATGTCTTATTGAGATTAAGACTCTTTTCGAAACAATTTTTAAATATTATTTTTTTTTCTTAAAGGTTACTTCTGTCTCTCTGACCTAAATGCCAGAAACTTGTATTTCACAAACTCCCTTATCACCTAGCCTTGTACAAATAGCCAAGCCAAGGTACAGCAGCTGACAGCTTCTCCCTCACAAATGAGGAGCTACCTGAGTTTCCAAAGGAGAGAAGATTGAGTAGTTCCTCTGCACCATATCACTTCTCTTCTGTATTCTGCTACATTTAACTGGAGAAAAGGATCTTAACGGGCTTTGATCAAGCCCAACCTTTCCATGGATTCATTCATTGAAACTTTATTTAGTATCAAGAACATTCTAGGATCACATTAAATGCTGATGATATGGGTACAAATGAAGATGGAATCCTAGCATCAAGGGATGCTAAGAAGAAAAGGGAACACCTGTCAAATTGATATTTAAAACAGTGTAATAAATGAGACTGCCATAACAAAAATAAAAATCTTTTGAAATCTATGATGAACCCAGCAAGTTTACTGCTACAGAGTGGTATGCCATGTCGATAAATAAGGTTGTTGCTGCTGTTGTTGATTGCCTTCAAGTTGAGCACGCCTCATAGCGACCTTATGAACAAAAGGCCTGAAGCCTTTCTATAACTATCAACATTTATCAAAGTTCACAGAGTTTCTGAAGGCATGTTGTTTAGGAAGTAGATATTGTTTTTGTTGTTATGTGCTGCCGAGTCACTGGCAACTCACAGAGACCCTGTGTACAACAGTCCTAAACCCTGCTCTGTCCTGTGCCAATCTCACTGTCTCCAAACACACCTACCCTTTTACCCCAGTCACTGAATCAATCCATCTCATCGAGGATCTTCCTCTCCTGTGCTGTCCCTCCACCCTCATAAGCATGACATCCCTCTCCAAGGACTGGACCCTCCTTGCAAAATGTCCAAAGTATGTTAGATAAAGCTTTGGAATCCTTGCCTCAATGGGGCAGCCCGGCTTCACCCTCTCCAGGATAAATTTGTTTGTTTTCCTACCAGTCTATGGTATATTCAATACTCTTCTCCAACACCACAGCTCAAAGGCATCAATTCTTCTTCTATCATGCCTAGTCATTGTCCAGATCTCTGATGAATAGCAAGTGCTTGCAAAGGCCATGGCATGTATCAGGAACAATAATACTACATACCAGATCCACAGGACAGATCACCCTCCCTTGGGAAATATTGTGACCACAGTGTGCTGCAAATGGAAGGGAAGATGGCCAAGCCACAAGAAGTTAAACTTGGAGCAGAAATTATAGGGAAAGGACTTTTCTTCAGAACCATCTGAAATAAGAAGTTTCCCCTAACATTAGAGCTTTATATTTGGACTTACAGGCCCCTAAACTCAAGGGACACTGATCACAGCATAAGAAATCAGCAACTTAGGAAGTGAATGCCACTCCTAATGTGAAAATGTAGCAATCAGAAGAATCCCAATAAAAAACTCTCAGTTAAATTTCCCACATTAATCTCCATCTCTAGAAAAGATAAAGGTGCTATTCTTCATCTCATACATAGACCATCTTCTAGGACATTAAAAATATATACAGTGAATTCCTTATGGTTACTACATTTGGGAATCTAATGTTCAGGGTGATGAGAAGGCAGGGAGTGTACACACCTGAAAATGATGCAGGGATGTGAATAGTGTAATAACATTGCAGAGCAGAAAGAAGATCACAGACACATGTGAAGAGGACATCTTCCCTCCACCCACACTATCAGTAAGAAAAAAGAGCACCATAAACCTTTAATTAAAATCTTACATGTATAAGTTCTGCATTCAATTACTCTCCAGTACAGGAGCTGGGCACTTTTATTACCCATTTCATTTGCACGGCAACAGCCTCCTACATCCTAAAGATTGAATGCTTCTGAACTCCCTCCAGCATGCTGCAGGGGGAAAGTGAAGGTCCTTGGTCTCATGGTTCAAAACAGCCGTATCAGATAAATGTGAAACCTTGTTGTCCAGAAATATTCATCTAAGGAGAGAAGTCGGATTGGTTATCATGTATTCTGTTCCACGCTCTTCTTTCTGCCTGACAATTACTTCCCTCTCCAGAACAACAATAATCTGAACATAAACAGGCATGAAGCTCTTCAAAAAGTAATGAACTCTGAGGCATTGGACCCAAGACAAGTATGGTTTAAATGCATGGCTCCTGCAGCCCAGAGAGGTCATCAATTACACAGCCCTGCCATCAAGGAAGCAAAAACAATATTTTAAACAGTCACTTCCAGGAAAAGAAAAAAAGAAAAGAAAGAGAACAAGATGAAAATGCCACAGAAATCAAGCCATTCAGAGCAGTTTCAAGCAAATGAATAAGCAAAGATGAGTGGGTAAATCTGCCACAGCCCCCTGCCCCCCCACACAGGCGGAATGAGTGAAGAAGGAGAAGCAGGAACTTCCCTCACCCTGTTCTTCTCTATAAAGTCATTTGTTTGACATTGTTTTTTGTTACTCTTAGGGCATGTAGAAAGTTTTTTTTTAATTTGCCAGTCTTTTTAGAGACATTCTTGAAAGCCCAAAATAATATATCATATCAGTACAGGAAATTTACTACTTTACAAAACCACTTCATGTCCATGATTATTCTTACAACTTTTTGAAAATGGAAATTAACATCATTATGTCGATTTTATAGATGACAAAATTGATGCCTGGGGAAGTTAAGTGACTTTTCTAAGATCAGTCAAGTATTAAGTTCCCACTGAGGACCTAGAATGCAAGAGGCCATCAATAAACATTTACAGGGGAATACTAGATGTTGAGAATTACTGTCATCAAGGCATGAATTTGATTTCCTATATGCCATTTAAGATCTCTTTCTGTTGAACCCCTCTATTAATGAAAGTATGCTAGATATTGTTGTTGTTGTGTCGTTGAGTCATTTGCAACTCATAGCAACCTTATGTACAGCAGCCCTAAACCCTGCTCTATCCCTTGTCAATTTTATTGTCTCTGACACACCTATCCTCATTACCCCAGTCAATGAATCAATCCATTTCATTGAGGGTCTTCCTTTCCTGTGCTGTTCTTCCACGCTCCCAAGCATGATGTCCCTCTCCAAGGGCTGATCCTGCCTTGCAACATATCTAAAGTATGTCAGATGAAGCTTCAGAATCCTTGCCTCCATGGAACAGCCTGGCTTCACCCTCTCCAGGACAAATTTGTTTGTTCTCCTAGTAGTCCATGGCATTTAATGTTAGTATTCCTAGCATTCAATATTCTTCTCTAGCACCACAGCTCAAAGGCATCAACTCTTCTTCTGTCATCCCTAGTCATTGTCTAGCTCTTTCACACGACCATGGCATCAGGCGCAACTTAGTCTCCAGACTGGCATCATTGCTCACAGCACTTTGAAGAGGTCTCTTGCAGCATACTTCCTCAGTGCAATTCATCTTTTAATTTCCTGGCTGCTATATACCAAGAGTTGATTGTAGAGCCAAGCAACTTGAAGCTGTCAACAATCTCAATCTCTTCACCATCTATAACGATGTTGCCAATCAGTTCAGTGGTGAGAATCTTTGTTTTCTTCATGTTGAACTTCAATCCATGTTAAAGGCTGCAGTCTTTGACCTTCTTCAGCAAGTGCCTCAGTTTCAGCAAGCAGGGTTATGTCATCTGCATAGCACAGATTGTTGATAAGTCTACCTCCAATCCAGATGTCACACTTCTCTTCATAAAGCCCCACCTCCCAGATAATCTGTTCCACATATATTGAAAAGATATGGAGAGAGGGTACATCTTTTATGCACACCCTTCCCAATTTTGAACCATGCAGTGTTTCCTTGCTCTGTTCTGACAATCCCTCCTGGTTCAAATATAGGTTTCACATTAGCACAATCAAGTGTTCCGGGATTCACATTCTTCTCAGAGTCAGCCACAGTTTGTTGTGATCCACATCGTCAAATGCCTTTGCATAGTTAATGAAACACAGATAGACATTCTTCTGGTGCTCTCTTTTCAGCCAAGGTCCATCTGACATTAGCTATAATATCCCTAGTTCTGCAGCCTCTTCTAAATCTAGCCTGCACTTCAGGCACAATTCTCTACTGATGTCCTTCCAGTTGTCTTTGGATAATCTTCAGCAGAATCTTCCTTGCATGTGATATCAATGATACTGTTAGATAATTTTCACAGACTGTCTAATCAACTTTCTTTGGAATGGGAACAAATATAGATCTCTTGCAGTCATTTGACTAGGTGATTATTCTCCAGATTTCCTTGCATAACTTGATAAGCACATCCAGGGCATGTTTGTTGAAATATGTTAATAGGTATTCCAACAATTCCTGGGGCCTTGTTTTTTTGACAATTCTTTCAGAGTTGCTTGAACTTCTTCCTTTATCAGAACCGCTCTTGCTCATTGGTTCATGAAATTATTCTGTGTACACCAATTCATTTTGGTACAATAACTCTGTACACTCTTTCCATCTTTTTTTTAATGCTTCCTTGATCATTTAATATTCAGCCCAAACTATCCTTTAGCTTAAGAAATCCTGAGCAAGTTTGGCCTTTTTGTTTTTCTGACTGCAGTTCTTTGCATATTTCATTGTAATACTTTACTTTGTCTTCCCACACTCCCCTCTGGAATCTTCTGTTTAACTCCTTAAAATCTTGATTTCTTCCCTTTGCTTTGTCTTCTTGGTGCTCCAGTGCTGTATTTTGAGTTTCTTCTGACATCTCTCTTGGTCTTTTCTTCCTCCTCTGTCTTTGTAATGACGTTTTGCATTCTTCCTGGATGATATTCTTGATATCCTCCCACAGCTCATCTGGTCCTTGCTCATTAATGTCCAAGGCCTCAAACCTGTTCCTGACTTACAAATATTGGATCACAAAGTATGGAGGCAGATGAGGGGAGAGGAGCTCAGGGCTACAACATGTGTGGCAGAAGGTGTCTCAGCTTACCTCATACCATGCTGCTAAATATTAAATAGGATAAAACAATAGAGCTCTGGTGGCCTAGTGGTAAGAATCTGTGCTGTAATCCCAAAGGAACATAATTCGAATCCACTAGATGCTCTGTGGGGGGAAAATGACCAATCTCCTCTCGTGTGATTAGCAACCACTAAAAACTTGCTGGAGGGTCAGCTATGGGTTAATTCTGACTCAATGACACACAATAAGAACAAATACAATCATAGGATATAGTCTACTCTTAAATAAATTAGAACACACTTCTTAAGGAAATAATTTTGAATGGTAGGTTTATGTGTGTGCATAGGTGTGTTTATCAGTGATGTGGGATTGATGATAGTTCAATGTTTAAGACAAAGATCAGTTCAATTGTGACTAGTGTTATAGTCACAGTTGTCATCTCATTTTATCTTCACCTGACTGTCCAGACTTAAAAATAAGAACTGATAATTTTTTTGTACTGCTAGAGCTGGCTGAGAAAATGAACAACTGAAAAACTTTATAAAGTTAAGGGCAGATTACAGAAAAACAAGACAACAGGATTGGAACATATACTATGCTCTTTGAGCTTCATGGACACAGCAGTTAAGACATCAAATGACATAAAAGCTTGGATGTCGTTTTGAAAGGCAAGGATACTATTTTGTTAAAGAGTAAGATTATAATTTTAAAGAATAAGGAATTTCTGATCCATGCCTTGATATTTACAAATGCATGTGAAAAGTGGATCTCTTCTAGTCAGTTGGCCAGGTAGTTGTCTTCTAGATTTCTTGGAACAACCCGGTCTATTTGCTGAAATATGTCAACTGGCATTCCATCAATTGTTGGGACCTTGTTTTTTGCCAATTCCTTCAGAGCATCTTGAACGTACTTCATCCTCTATCATCATTACCTCTTGATCACATGTTGTTTGATTTTCCTATGTCAGCCAATTATATTTGGTATAGTGACTTTGTGTACTCTTTCAGTCTTCTTTGATGCTTCTTGGATCATTCAACATTCTGCCCATAGCATCCTTAAGTATTGTAACATGCGGACTATATTTGTTGTTCAGTTGCTTCAGCTTAAGAAACGGTGGCATAGCACATTTCTTTTGATTTTCTGACTCCAGTTCTTTGCACATTTTATTATAATACTTTTCTTTGTGGTCATGAGCTACCCTTTGAAATCTTCTATTCAACTCCTTATATTTTTTATCTCTTCCCTTTGCTTTGGCTGCTCAGTGATCTAGTGCAATGTTCAGCATCTCTTCTGACATCCATCTTAGTCTTTTCTTCTTCCTGTGTCTTTGTAATGTTTTTACATTCTTGATGGATGATATTTTTTATATTCTTTCACAGCACATCTGGTCTTACCTTGTTAGTGTTCAAGTCTTCAAACCTGTTCCTGAGATGGTAGAATAGACTCAAACTTTGGTTCTTGTGGATTTGATTTAATTATCTTTAGCTTCAGTTTGAACTTGCCTATAATGATCTGTTCCACAACCAATATGTGGCTTAGTTTTCACAGTTGATGTTGAGCTTGTCCAATTTTTTTTCTACAGATGCAATGGATCTGATCCCTATGTATACCATCAGGTAAAGTCCATATGTATGTATAGTTACCATTTGTGGTTCTTATAAAAGGTATTTGCAATGAATAAATCATTGATTTTACAGAATTCTATGATTCTATCTCCAGCCTAATTTTTATCATCAAGTCCATGTTTTCCAACTACTGATCCTTTTCCCCTGTTCTCAACTTTTGCATTCTAGTCACTCATTCTTATTAATGTATTAATGTATTTTGGTTGCATGTTCAATAAATTTTTGACTGCAAATAGTGGTGATCTGACAGAGTGTAGATATTCTCAAACAGTATCACTAATATCTCATGCAAGCAAGATCCTACTGCAGATTATTCAAAAATTATTAAAACAGTACATAGAGAACTGCCAGATGTACAAGCAGGATTCAGAAGAGGTCATGGCACTAGGGAAATTATAGTCAATGTTAGATAGCTTACCAGAGTACCAGAGAAATGTCTGTGTTTCATTGACTGTGCAAAGACATTTGTCTGTGTATATCACAACAAGTTGATTTTATCATAATCAGTATCTTGAGAAGAATGAGAATCCCAGAAACAGTTAATTCTACTCATGAAATCTATACTTGGACCAGGAAGCAGTCCTCAGAACAAAGTAAGAAAACACTGCTTGACTCAAAATCAGAAAAGATATATATCAAGGTTGGATTTAATTTACATACCTTTTCAATCTATATATGGAACAGATCATTCAGGAGGCTGGACTTTATAAGGAGATATAAGGATTGGAGGAAGACTTATCAACAACCTGTGTTATGCAGATTACACAACTTTGCTTGCCAAAAGGAAGTGGCTGCATAAAATCAGAGACTTAGTCTTCAACATCGTTTGAGCTAAATATCAAGAAAACAAAGATTCTCAGCATTGGGCCAATTGACAGCATCATGATAGATGGAAAGGAGATTGAGACTGTTAACAATGTCAGCTTGCTTGGTACCACAATCAATATTCATGGCACCAGTAGTCAGGAAATGCTGTCAGGGACCTCTCCAGAGTGCTGAAGAACAATGATATCAGTCTAGACACAATGACGTGCCTGATTCATGATCTTTGCAATTTCTTGCTATGCATTGAAGAGCTGGACAGTGACTAAGGATGATATAAGAAGAATCAATGCCTTTGAGTTGTGGTGGTTGAGAAGAGTACTGAAAATACTATGGGCTTCTAGGAGAACAAATAGGTCTGTACTGGAGAGAGTAAAATCTAACTGCTCCTTAAAGACAAGGGTTTTGAAGCTCCATCTCATATACTTTGAGAACATGGCGAGGAAGGACCTGTTTTTGGAGAAGGACATCATTCTTGGAAAGGCGGAGGAACAGTGAGGAGAGGAAGACCCCAAATGATATGGACTGACACAGTAACAGGTAATAGGGCAGATGTGCAAGACAGTGGAATTGGCCCAGGATAGGACAGGCTTCAGAACAACTGTACATAGGAGTCACTAAGAGTCATAAGCGACTTGATGGCACATAACAACAATAACATCTGAAAGTTGAACAATGAATAAGGAAGAGCAAAGAAGAATAAAAGTTCATTGGATTGCAATAAGTCATAGCCAATTAGACAATACATACCATCAACAACAAAGATGATTTATAGTTGTGAATGTGGGCTTGTTAAAGAAGATTGACTATATACCATTGACTGACAAAATAACTAATAAATCTGTAGAGGAAGAAGTGCAACTGGAATGTTTTTTGGAGGTGTAGATGGCCAGATTTCATCTCTTATACTTTGGGTAGGTAGTCAGAAAGGGCTAACCCCTGCAAAATAATATTATGCTTGGTTGAGTGGAGGGGTGGGAACAAAGAGGAAGACAGCGAGTGAGATATGTTGACACAGTTCAACTTAAGTTCAAGCCCTGCAGAGACTATAGGAACAGAGCAGGGCTGGCCAGTGCCTTTTTCTATTATACACTGGGTTGTGCAAAGTATTAATGATTAAATGAATTAATGATTCCATGAATTAATGATCCATTGTCCAGCTTTCAAAAGCAAACAAAACAATTGAAAATACCTTTGCTTGGATCAGGTGCACCTTAATCCTTGAACTAACACCCTTGCTTTTTTAACACTTTAAAGAAGTCCTTGACAGTAGATGCATCCAGAGAAATATGCTATTATCATTGTCACCAGGACACCATGAACATTGAATGTGTGTGCATGTGTAAAAATCCTTGCAACTATAATCTTCTCTCCATCTGCAATGATGTTGTCTTCTGGTCACATGTGGAAGACTTTTGTTGTCTTGATGTTGAGATGTAATCCATATTGAAAGTTATTATCTTTGATCTTCTTCAGTAAGTACTTCAATTCTTTTTCAGTTTCGGCAAGCAATGCTGTGAGATATATATATATAATGGAGATTATTTTTTAGTCTTCTACAACCCTGTTGTCACATTCTTCTTCATGTAGTCCAGCTTCTCCAATGATTTTTCTTTTTTTTACCATTCAGATTGAATAGGTATGGATAAGGGATACAACCTTGATGTACATCTTTCCTGATTTTTAACCATGAAGTGTTTCCTTGCTCTGTACAAACAACAGCTTCTTCGTTTATGTATGGGGTGGTTTGTTTTGTTGTTTTTCACAAGAATAGTTAAATGTTCTTGGATTCTCATTCTTCTTAATATTATACATAATCCATTATGATCCATACAGTAAAATATCTTTGCCTAGTCAATAAGACACAAGTAAACATTGTTTCTGGTATTCAGTGAAGAAAATTTAGAACAAGTCTATCAGGACCAAAATTTGACCTTCAGCCTATTCCAAATGAACTTCAAAAATATACCAGGAATAGATTTGATGCATTGAATACCGATGATTGAAGATCATATGAGTTGTGTAGTGATATCAAAGAAATCATCCATGAAGAAATTAAATTGTCATGAGAGAGAGAGAGAAAGGAGGGAGGGAGAGAGGAAGGACGAACCAAATTTAATGTCAGAGAAGACTTGAAACTGAGAATAGAATGTAAAGAAGTCTACACAAAGCAAAATACTAAAATAAAAGAGCTAAACAGATTTCAAAGGTTAGTTTGAGAAGAGAACATGAAGTGTTACCAAAACATGTGCAAAATAGTTAGGAAATCAGAAGGGAAGAACAACATTTCTCAGGCTGAAAGAACTAAAGAACAAATTTAAGTCTTGAGTTGGAAGACTGAAAGATTCTATGAACAAAAATGGTGCAACCATTCTGAAAGGCAGTCTGGTGCTTCCTCAAAAAGCTGAACATACTTGGAATATACCCTGAGATTATGAGAACTGAGGCACAAACTGAGATCTGTACACCAATGTTCATAACAGCATTATTCAACATCGCAAGAACATGAAAACAGCCCAAATGTCCAACCACAAATGAATGTATTGAGAAATTATGGTGCACTCATACAATGTAATACTATGCAGCATGCAGGAGCAATAACTTTGTAAATTATTACCTAACTTTAGAGGGACGGGAGAACATTATGCTGAGGGAACTAACTCAGTCCGTCCCACAAGGATAAATATTGTATGAAACCATTGTTGTAGAATGAGTATAAGGATCCAAGAGGGATGGGAGAGGCTGGAAGCAGATGGATGTGGATGTGCAGGGGGCTGAGGGTAGCAATCATTGGGCTGTACAATTTGATGGGTTGGGGGGTAAGGAAAATTGAAAGAATGTGTTTGAATTTGTATTCAAGTTTTGTAAATAAGCTAATAGAAAAAGAACAAAAAAAAAGAAGACTTTTCAACACAGAATTATTTCAGGAAGTAGCATATGATCGAGAATCAACTAAAGGAAGAAGTCCAAGCTTTCAGAAATTTAAGCTCGTTTATGCCAGTATATTTGGAAGACTGCTTCTTGGCCTACTGACTGGAAAAGATCCATATTTGTCCTTTTTCTAAAAAAAAAGTGATCAAATAGAATGCGGAAATTATAGAACTGTATCATAATTAATATCACATACAAGTAAAATCTTCCTGAAGATTATTAAAAATAGCTGGAACATTGCCAGAAAATCAAGCTGTATTCAGAAGAGATTGTGGAAGGAAATATATCGTTGATTGCATTAGGGATAGCTGGTCTGATACAGTGTTATTTCTTTTTCATAGGTTGTCTATCAGGAACTAATTTGATATATTATGTACTTTAACTAATGGCTTTTGATTAAAAAGCTGGAAGGTGTTTAGACATTGAGATATGGTACATCATACAGTCTGCATGGTTGTGGTTTTTTAATACTAGTCTTTTGATAGTGCAATTTATCTTGCCTGATTTTTCTCCAACATTGATCTATTCAGAATACACTTTTTTTTTCTCCCTGGGTACAGGATATTTATTTATATAATGGCTTTGATTGATACACTGGGATAGGAGAGAGTTGGTACTTTTCTGCCAGGACTAAGCAGTCTCATCATGGATGGAGGCCAAAGAATTCTCCCCTCAACTTTTGTGACACTAGCTTTAGGGACTTGTTTGTGGGATCAGAAAATCTGGAAGCTATTTGGTTCCTTGGTGCATACAGGCTGACTGTAATAGTTGTCTTGTAGTCTCTGGACCTCAACCTGGGAACAGCTGAGCCCTTATGTTAAGAGGTTATTCAGAATACTTTTGAGACAAATGCAATTTTTCATGGCTAGCAATCAAACATGGCAAAGGCTATAGAAACAAAGGGCAGATGTGCTATTTCTAGCACAAATTATCAGTTTGAAGTGTCTGACAGCATCAAATGGAAAAATAAAAGCAACATCATATAGAAATGACCTTAAAGCCCTTAATTATCAACCATATGCAATATTCCTATCTAACTCAGGCCCTCCATTATGGAAAAATGGAAATAGCACCTCTTGTAAGGTTGTGTGATAAAAGTAGATGTTGGCATAGGATTGACTTGCTTGTCTAATAACTGTTTGTGCTTTTCACACATTTCAGTAAAACTAAGTTATTTCAAGTTAAAATGATCTCTAGTCTCTGAAGGCATTCTCCCAACTTGCACTCAACAATGAAGCAAGGAAGCCATTGTTTGGTTCTGAATTGTGTCATCCTCACAATGAGTTAAATCCCTGGTCCTTACACCTATAAATATCATTCTGTAAGGTAAAAAAAGGGAAAATTGTCTTTTGTTATAATGACTGCATTCCAATATAGGGTTGCTATGACATTCTGAATAAAAAATTACAAAGGTAGGCAGAGAGACACATATGAAGTCAGATGCTATAATGAGCTCTCTACAAGCAACACTCCAACGGGATAATCAGAGTAACTGACAATGGAGGAACTGATTACAGCAGCAACAGGGAGTTAAGAGAGATGAAAAGACCATAGAAAATTCATAGAAGGTTGAAGAAGATCATCCCTAATTTTGATTTAGTGGATATTTCAGTTTATCTTTATTACAGAACTTCCACTGATAACTCTAACATACATAAATGTTCTCATCTGATGGCCTGGGTTTTTGTTTTGCTTTCCTCCCCCCCCCCCATCTTTTCCATAGCTGATTGTACTGAGATTTTCACTTGAGCTTAAATAGGCCAGTATGATTGATTTTCATGTTAATTTAGACATGAATCATAAAACCCAAATAAATTAACTATGAATTATCAAGCTATCCAACTATAAACCACCACAAACCAAGGTAAAGCTAGTGAGAAAGCAATTCTAAGTAGAAGATGCAAGAAATCGCAGGAGATGTGAAGAGAGAAAGACACCTATGGGATCCCATTCTGAACCCATAACTGGAGGAACTGTTAATTGTAGGTCATTTTACAGAGGCTCCATTGTCCCTCCCAAACATTGTTTAGATAAAATATGGACCTGTATTTCCATTAACTCAAACTATCTGAGGTGTTTTGTTCTTTTTTTATAAAAAAGACAAAACAAAACCAAAAACAAACAATGACAATATCTGGGAAGGAAAATATACAGAAGGAACATGGGAAAAGTGAAAACAGAGTTCAAGGAAGAGCAGTAGGAGATATGAGTAACAAGGAAAGAATGGGATGAGCAGATAAAACCTAAGCGTCTGGTAGGCTTTTGTTTACATTCCTTGAGTTTGTGCTTCTCTAACACCATGACTGCAGAAACTCTATTTATAAATGTCGATAGCTATAGAAAGGCTTCATGGTTTTTATTCACAGGATCACGATGTGTAGTGCTCAACTAGAAGGCAATCAACAGCAAGTAGAAAGTTACTTCCCCTCTGAAGAGGAAATGAAGACGTTAGAAATTCCCATAAAAGAAATGATAGATAATTACAAATTTATTCAACAACCAACAATTACTGAGAAAAAGCTATATACTATTCTGTGAATGATCCTTGTATGAATAAAAGTAACAAGTTTGGAGGAAAGAAAAAATGGCAAATAGCTTGGTCCATGATATAAGTATGTACTATTTAGCTAGAAGGGAACATAGACCTCTTATTTGTTGTTCGGTGCTGTCAAGTAAAATATGACTCATAGCTGTTCTATGAACAAAAGATCTTTATCCTCACATATTCTGTGCCATCCTCACCATTTCTGACATCCTTGAGCACATTGCTGCAGTCACAGTGTGAATCTGTCTCGATAAGGGTCTTCTACTCTTTCACTGACCCTCCACCATTCCGAACAGATATCCCTTTCCAAGGGATAGCTTCTCTTAGCAATCTATTCAAAGTATGAAAGACAAAGGTTTATCATCCTCGCCTGCAAGGAGCTCTCTGGCTGCATCTTTTCCAAAACAGACCTGTCCATTCTTTTGGAAGTCCATGAAATATTCAGTACTCTTCTCCAACAACACAACTCAAACACATTAATTCTTCTTCTGACATCCTTATTCATTGTCTAGCTCTCAGATTCTTAGCAAATAACGAAAAAAAAAAAAAAACCCAACAAAACAAACAAACAAAACCCCGAATCATGGCCTGAATCAGGCACACCTTAGTCTCCAAACTAACATCACTACTCTTTAGTGTTTTGGAGAAGTACCTGATAATGGATTTGTCCAAGTCTCTGCATCTCCTTTTCTCATGAATACTGATACCAAGGCAGCAGAGTAATGGCTATCTTGAAGTCAATGGTCATTTAGTCATTTTCTTATTCCCAATACTACAACACTAGTGCCTGAGACATCATTAGAATTAGCAAGTACTTGATAAAGTAAGCTGAAAAAATGGAAAATATTTCTTACTATTAGGTAATGTATTATCACAATAAACTGACAAATGATTATAGACAAACTGTTGGAAAGAGTGGGCTAGAACACTATAAATTTTAATACTAGGAGGAGATACATTTTTTGCAAACATCTAACTACTGTTGCCCTAAAACTTGTTGAAATCTAGATAGTGAGATGGTGGCTAAAATAAAAGATTCATATAGTTTCATCAATAGGCTAGCACTTATTTTACTACTATAAAGAATTTAACAGATTCTATGTGGCTCTGTAAGAAATACGAAGAAGCAGATATCATGTCGGGAAAAGTGGAGAAAAACAAGAAGAAACCTCTCAACAGGACTGACTGACACAGCTACAGCCACAACAGGCTGGAGCTATTGTGAACACAGAGCAATAAACATGAGTGTGCATATATCTGCTTGGGTGGCGGTTATCATTTCTTTGGGGTATATTCTAAGTAGTAGAATTGGTGACTCAAATAGTATTCTTATTTGCAAATTTTTCAGAAAGCACCATACACTCTTCCATAGTGGCTGCACCATTTTACGCTCCTACCAGCAGTGAATAAGGGTTCCAGTTTCTCCACAACCTCACCAGCACTTGTTGTTTGTTGTTCTGTTAAATTTTGCTATTCTTACTGGGGTGAGATGATATCTCATTGTTGTTTTGATTTGCGTCTCTCTTACAGCTAGGAATTTTGAACAACATAAAGTCCATTAACAAACGAATGGATTGAGAAGCTGTGGTATATTCCCACAATGGAATAATATGCTGCATTGAAAAACAAGGAACTCATGAAATATTATTAAAAATGGATGACCCTGGAGGACATTATGCTGAGTGAAGTATCTCAGTCATAAAATGACAAATGCTGCAGATTGCCACTGTTGTAAAATGGGACTGACATTGGGGCTGGGGGGAGACTGAGAAAGATGGGATAAATTATGTATACTGCATTGAAACAGATGAGAGAGAGAGAGAGAGAAACTGTTTAAAAGGTATATATGATTTGGTATTATTGTCATAACATGAGTCCAGAATGAAGGCAGCATAGTGGAGTGGGCTTGCAGGGAGGGATTGTATAACAATGAAAAAATGTTTCTTTTACTTTTCAAAGAGAAGAATGAACTGGAGGGGAGTGGTAGGCAGGGAGAAAAGTGCAACAATGAAGGAATGGAAATCCAAAATCTCTGTAAATTTTCATTAAAATTAATAATAATAATAATTTAAAAAATAGACTTGAGCTGACTGTGAGCAAGAATGTTAGGATGGTGCAGGACTGTCAGGAAAATGCAGGACTGTGAGGAAAAGGTAGGATTGTGAGGACGGTGCGTGATTGTGAGGAAGGTACATGATTGTGAGGACGGTGCAGGATTGGAAGGACGGTGTAGGATTGGAAGGATGGTGCACGATTGTGAGGCTGGTGCAGGATTAGAAGGACAGTGCAGGATTGTGAGGCTGGTGCAGGATTGGAAGGATGGTGCATGATTGATAGGACGGTGCAGGAATGGAAGGATGGTGGTGCAGGATTGGAAGGATGGTGCAGGATTGGAAGGACAGTGCAGGATTGGAAGGATGGTGCATGATTGGAAGGACAGTGCAGGATTGGAAGGATGGTGGTGCAGGATTGGAAGGATGGTGCAGGATTGGGAAGATGGTGAAAAACAGGGTACAAGATGGCTGGCCACAGTGTCACAGAGTCATAGCTAATTTGATGGCACTAAACAACATCAACAACATAGACATTTGAGGGAGTTTTAGGCTTAATGTAAAAATACTCTTAAAAATGTTTCCCCCCAAAAAAAGAAAATGTTTCCCCAGTAATTGGAACTATCTGAACGGATCCATGAGGCTATTCTTTGGATGGAAGGTCAGCAAAGGAGAGGAAATCTCCCCACCCCCAATGAGATGAAAGATTGACACAGTGACTTCAGCAAGGGGCTCTAGCATGTCAGTGATGGTGAGGATAGCACAGGACAGGGCAGGGTTGAGGTTGGGCATTCATGGGGTGACAATGACACGGTGAATTCAGCAATGGGATCTAGCATGTCAGTGATGGTGAGGATCGCACAGGACAGGGCAGGGTTGAGGTTGGGCATTCATAGGGTGACGACAAGGCATACTCAGCAGCATCTAACTACAACTGATAATACTCAAATAAGAGGCTATGAGGACTGACAATATTACAGACATAATTGGGGATTTGAAAGAAGAGTTGTGACATTGGAAAAAAAGATGACCAAATGCTTTCCTAATTCTTAAGAGCCTAGCCTAGCTCCTAATTTTGGAAGGGTATAATAGACATCTTACCTTGACCTTCCCATATTTTCTGTGGAGTATTTCCCAAAGGATATTTTTTTTTTTCTTCAGTACCTAATAGGGTCACAAAGCTTAGTCAAAAGCTCACTCACAGAACCTGAAAATTCACAATTGGCAGATGTCTGTGGCCAGTCTAAATTAGCAGTGCTCCCTCAATTCTGGAGTGAATCAAGTCATTCCTTAGCCTATCTTAAGAGCTGCACTTTTACCAGAGGCATTTCCTGGACATGGATTAATTTCCTAACCATAGCTCTTGTTGTTATGTGCCGTCGAGTCGCTTGCGACTCATAGC
>NW_006399870.1:8356283-8373130 GCF_000299155.1 Elephantulus edwardii
GAGAATTTTTGTCTTCTGGACATTGAGCCTCAGTCCATATTGAAGGTTGCAGTCCTTGACCCTCTGCAGTAAGTGCATGAGGTCCTCCTCAGTTTCATCCATAGATATCTGAAAAGGCAGATACTGATGGGGCAAAGATAAGGATAGGGTGAACAAATTACCCTTTCAGAAGGCAGTAACTGGGCACTTGGATAATACCCTTTTGCTATTGTCTATGTAGACAACATATACCTTACATCAAACAAACTGACATTCAAGTTCTCTCTTATTTGTCTATCAGAGTTTAAGACAAAGATGCAATGGTCTTGTCTACTTGTGACATTCATAAATGCCAGCCCCAGCCCGTAGTCATGTGACTGCTTGTCTAGGAAACAAGTTATTTAAGGGCTAGGAAATGAACTTTAGAGATCAGGATGCTGGGTATGGCTGGTTGGAGAATTCTCAGAAACTAGTTTAATGAAAAGTGTGATAACTTCATCCAATAGTGCATAGTGATAAGGGACCATCAAACCATGAGGGGAAAAAGAGGGAGGGGGGAAGAGAATTAAACCACAAGAGTTTAAAAAAAAAGCCCAAAACCTTGCATAAATATGGTAAGAACTCTATCTCAAATCTTGGAAATAGTGGAGGCAAAAAGAAAAGGGGTAAATAATTTATTAGATAATGTCTGAAGAACTTTGGATGCCAGATTCTAATATCAGCTCAGCTTATCACTCATTGTCTGCTTGACACTTTTGATGTTGTGAATCTATAGCACTTTCCTTGAACCATCACTTGAATCCTCTGGGGACAAGATTTTGAGTCCTAAACATATGTGAAGAGAATTGCTTTACACAAGCTTATTCTTTTCCATAGTGCTTTAATGAGGCAAGCTATTTCTCTGCTCTGGGTTACTCTGCTCTCAGCAGGCAGGTTTCTCTTGGGCCTTGAGCTGAATGAAAGATTGCCCAGGAGAGGTGGTCTGAAAATAAGTTTTAAGTCACACAAACCCGCAAAACAAACAAACAAACAAAACCCAACATGATGACAGCCAGATTAAAGTATCAGTCCTGAATATATGCTCTGGATTTAAGGTTTAATAATGCAAGGGGAAAAAAATCAATATTTAATAAAGCAAATGATGGAGAAAAACACCGCCTGGAAGATGAGGTTGCTGCACAGTGTGGAGATGTTTTGGTCCCAGAAGATGGGATGTGCAGTTGGCAGGGAGAATTGGGAATTGGTTTGACAAGGGAGTCTGGCGTGCAGACAATCACAAGCCCATTGATTCCTGCTCTGTTATCTCATGGGTTTGCTGGCAGTTTTTTATTAAATGACTACCACAGAATTACAATGAGAGTGACTGTAGGTGTCCAAGAGAGTAAGGACAAAGGTATCAATATCAAACTTCCCTTCAATTAGAAACTCAAGATTGCCTTGGCCCATGCAGGAAGGTCACCAGTGTTCAGGTGCATTTGGAGAAACAAGTAAGGGGAAAAGGAGCCTAGCATTGGACTCCCTTAGACATATTCTAGAGAATTGAAGTCCTTCACCTTAATGCAATATTAAATGACAACCTGCAATAGAATGTACCAATTCAATGCAATGGCCTTGTGCCTTGGCTTTGTAGGAATACAAACTACCACTTTGTATATAATACATTTTGAGAATGCAAAGTGACTTGAATTCTCGGTATATGGATTGAAAAACTTATTTTTTAACTTTAGAAATGACTATTGTTGTTTAGAAGCTATTATTGTTGTTGTTATGTGCATTGAGTCACCTGTGACCCATAGTGACCGTATGGTACAGTAGCATTGAACCATGCCCTGACTTGAGGTAGTCTCACTGACTCCAATACACCTATCCACATCATCCTAGTTATTGTATCAGTACATCTCATCTGAGATCTTCTTTTCCTGCAATGTCCCTCCACTCTTCTGAGCATGATGCCCTTCTCCAAGGACTGGCCACATGCCCAAAGTTTGAGAGATGGAGCTTCAAAATCCTAGTCTCCAAGGAGAAACTTGGTTTCACCCTCTTCAAGACAGAACTATTTGTTTTCTTGGTGGCCCATGATATGTTGAAGACTCTTTTCCAGTACTACAATTTGATGGAACCAATTCATTTTCTGTCATCCTTAGTCATTGTCTAGCTCTTTGATGCTTAGCAAGTAATTGCAAACACCATGACATGGATTAGGCACACATTAACCTCTAGACTTACATCATTCTGAAGTGCTTGCTGCAGAAGGTCAAGGACAATAGTCTCCAGTATATACTGAAGCTCAATATCAAGAAAATGACTCTTACCAGTAGGTCAACTGACAGCACCATGATAGATGGAGAAGAGATTGAGGTTGTTAACAATTACAGCTTTCTCAGCTCCACAATCAGCACTCTTGTCATCAGCAGTCAGGAAATCAAAAGATGAATTGCACTGGGAAAATCTGCTGTCAGATACCTGTCTCCAGAGTACTGAAAAGCAGTAACTTTAGGAAAATGACATTGAATTAGGTGTTCCTGTATCCTGTATTTTTTATAGCAATGTGAACATTTCTAATTAAGACTTTTTTCATTGAAAGTCATTCTTCCCTTTAGAAGTAAACCAGAATTTGTGTCAGTTATTTCTTGCTGACCTACACAGCTAGGCCATTATTCCAGAATATATGGTAAGAAGTAAGAATAGCTGTTAGACATCTAAAAGCTTTGCCAGGAGAGGGGGCTGTGCAAGTTCATGTTCTTCCTTTCATTGGGACCATAACTAACACAATATGCATTTTGCAGTTATTGTTGCTTGCCTTCATTGAACACTGGTGCTTTGAAAGAAGAATAGACAACGAAAGCCAATATGTTGCTCCTAACAGAATAAGCTTCAGGCAAGTTACATGATAGCCACTGTTTAACTGGGAATGGATTAATTTGTAGATTGAATATTCCCATTTGTTTTCTATTTTAATTTCTGGTTTTTATCTTTTTAAGTTTTTTCTAGTTTGTTTGTTTTTCCTGTTTGTTTTCTAAAAGACAAAGAATAGACATAGCAAAGTATATTATTCCTGGTTAATTAGAAAACTTCTTCAGAAATCTTTTATACAATTATGAGTATTGAAGAGTATAAACAGTTCAAACGGAGGTGAGTCAAGGTGAAAGAAGTGAAGAACTAAATTTCATATGAAGTAAGGTACTATGTCTTGTTCACCATTGCATATGGTACTCTAATTGGTACATAGTAAGTGGCGGTGGTTGTTGCTAGGTGCCTTTGAGTAAAGTATGACTCATAACAATCCTATAAACAACATATCTGAACCCTGTGCTATCCTTATGATCTCTGACACAATTAAGTCATTACTGCAATCACTGTGTCAATCAACTTGGTTGAAAATCTTCCCTTTCTTCACAGCCTCTCCACCTTTCCATGATTGAGACTATCAATGACTTTAACGTACTTGGATCCATAATCAGTGCACTTGGTACCAGAAGTCAGGAGATAGTAAGTGGTTGGTGAGTTCTTATTCAAAGAACAAATGAATGAGTATATTATAAGTGGCAAAAGAAGCTGGAAAATTAACATGTATTGCATCTCAATATCAAGAAAACAGAAATTCTTACCACTGGATAATGTTGTTGCTTTGCTGTTATGTGCCATCAAGTCACTAGCGACTCATAGCAACCCTGTGTACAAGAGCCCTAAAAGCCACTCTATCCTGTGCCAACCTCGCTGTCTCAAACACATTAATTCCCATCACTCAACTCACAGAATCGATCCATCTCATCGAGTCTTCTCTCCTGTACTGTCCCTCCACTCTCCCAAACATGATGTCCCTCTCCAAGTCTCTCCTTGCAACATGCCCAAAGTATGTCAGACAAAGCTTCAGAATCCTTGACTCCAAAGAGCATTCTGGCTTCACCCTCTCCAGTTTGTTTTCCTAGCAGTCCATGGTATATCCAATACTCTTCTCCAGCACCACAGCTCAAAGGCATCAATTCGCTTTCTATCATCCCTATTCATTGCCTAACTCTACGATACATAGCACATAATTGCAGACTATAGCCTGGATCAGATGCATCTTAGTCTCCAGAGTGACGTTATTGCTCTTCAGTACTCTTGAGAGGTCCCTCACAGCTGACTTTCCCGATGCAATTCATCATCTCATTTCCTGGCTGCTGTTACCAAGAGTGTTTCCCCAAGAAAACACTGGATAATAGGCAGTGTAATAATAGATGGAGAGGTGACTGAAACTGTCAACAAGCAAGCTTCATCTTGCTTGGATCTACAATTAACACCTTTGGCATGAGCAGTCAGGTAATAAGGAGGTGTACTCCGCTGAGAAAATCTGCAGTTAGTGACCTCTCCAAATTATTAAGGAATAATGATGTCAGTTTGAGTACTAAGGTGACTCTGATTCAGACCATGGTCTTTCCAAGAGCTGAATAGTGAATAAGGATGACAGAAAAAGAGTTGATACCTCTGAACTATAATATTGGAAAATAGTACTGAACATTTCTTGAAGAGCTAAAAGAATGAACCTGAAGAGGGTGCACCCAGAGTGCTCTTTAGAGGCAGGAATGATGAGACTTCACTTCACATACTCTTGGCATGTGGCTAGGAGGGCTGTTCCTTGGAGAAAGACATGATACAGGGAAGAGTGGAGGATTGGTGAAGGAGAGACTCTAAATTAGGTGGATTGACATGGTGATTGCTGCAATGGGCTCTTGTGTATCAGGAAGTGTGAAGATGGCACAGGAAAGGACAGGGCTCACAGTGTCTCTATGGGTTGTACTCATCTTGATGGCACTTAACAACAACAAGATATGTTGAATCAAAGTGCACAGAGGTGTTGTTGTTATGTGCTGTCGAGTCGTCTGCAACTCATAGCGACCCTATGTACAACCCTATGAATAGGGTCTCTATGAGCACAGAGGTAGCTGTCAAAAAATCAACTAAATATTGCATTAGGGAAATCTGCTATAAAAGACGGCTTAAACTTGTAAAAAGCAAAGATTTCGTTTTGATAGCTAAGGTGCTTTTGAGTCAAGTCATCGTCTTTTAAATTGCCTCATGTGCATTTCAAAGGTGGACACTGAAAAGAGAAGACAAAATGACTGATGCATTTGAACTGTGTTGTTGAAGAATGCTGAATATGCTGTGGGCTATCAGAACAATCAAATCAGTCTTCTTGTTGTTAGGTGCTGTTGAGTTGAGCACAACCCATAGCGACCCTATGAACCCTGTCCTATTTTGTGCCTTCTTCGAAATTCCTGAGACACTAGAGTAAATTGTCGTAGTCACCATGTCAATTAACCAGTTAAGGGTATTTCTCTCCTTTGTTAGCCCTCTCTGCCTTTATGATCATTGTGTCCCTCTCCAAGGAATAGCTCCTCTTCGCAACATGCCCAAAGTAGGTGAGGTGAAAGTTTATCACCTGGCTGCACCTTTTCCAAGACATATGTGTTAGTTCTTTTGGCAGTCCAGGGGATGTTCAGTACTCCTCTCCATCATCACAGTTCAAAGACATCAGTAATTCTTCGATCCCTCTTATTCACTGTCCAGCTTTTAGAGGCAAAGCAAGTGATTGGAAAATACAAACGCCTGAATCAGATGCACCTTAGTCCTCAAATTGACATAATTACTCATCAATAATTTGGAGGGGTCCCTAATTACAGACTTTCCAATACAATATGTCACCTGGTTTCCTGACTGCTGGTACTGCTTGTAGATCCAAGTAAGATGAAGTTGTTGACAGTTTCAAGCTTTCCTTCATCAACATGATATTGCCTATAAGTCTAGTGGTAAGAATTTTGTTTTCTTGACATTGAGTGTAATCCATATTGAAGGCTGTATTCTTTGATCTTCTACAACAAGTGCTTTAAGTCCTTCTAACATTCAGCAAGCAAGGTTTTGTCATCTGCATAATACAAGTTATTGATGAGTTTTCCTCTAATCATTCTTCTGTATACAGTCCAAATTCTCAGTTTGCTCAGCATACAGATTGAATAGATATGGACAAAGATATATAATCTTGACATACACTTCTTCATTTTAAATTATGTAGGATTCCACTTGCTCTGTTCTCACAACAGCCTCTGGTCTAGGTATAAGTTTTAGAAGAAATGAAACTACATTGCTCTTTAGAAGCAAGTACAGCAAACTCACTTTTTTTATCAGTAGGAAAGAAGAACTGCTAGAAAAGGACATGATGTTTGGTAGAGTGAGTGAAAAAGAGAAAAGCCATTACTGAAATGAATTAACATAATATCAGCAACAGACTCGACATCCTGATTGCACAGGATCCAGTGTTTCACTCTTCTATTGCCAAAATTCTTTGCGAATCAGAACTATCTCAATGGTAGTTAACAACAACAACAAAAGTGTGGAAGTGGGAGAGAAACAGTCTAGCCCAATAGTCTGAGCCATGCTCAACAAAGACTCTCAGATTGGCTATTGGCTTATCTTGAGAGTTCCTCTATAAGTCACTAATATTATAGAACTAGAAGTCCCTAGGCCTTGCACAGGTTTTGCTAGCGGATTGCTCCAAGATGATGAGTTAGTAGGTAGGCTCCCTCAAGGAGCCCTGATGTTCAAATGATGCCCAATGGCATAGTGGCTCTTATTCTGACTCTGTCGTTTGGGCCTTACTTCTTTTTCATAATTTTATAGATCTAGTAAATGGGATCTGGAACATCAGTGACTCAAAATTGTTAAAGAAACTAGGCCATGTTCTTCAGAATATATTATACGCACTTTGTTCTTTCAGAGGTGCAGCTTGTACAAGTTTAATGAGAATGAGAAGGGGAAATGTGACAAGAATGTGTGAAAACTACAACAAGCAAGACAGACTGAAAAAAAAAAAAACACCCAGGAAAACCTGGGCTGCAAAGGGCTTTAGGTAAAACATTTACCATTCAGAGTAATTGATACATCTACTAAATAGCTTAGGGGTAGCTACCTAAGCAGCTGTAATAATAATTTTATTTATAAAAATCTTGATTCTCTCAAGGTGCTTGGGGCATTATAAAATAGCACTAAATAAACTAAATTAAAGCATGAAATATTATGAAAATGCAATGAAATCAACATTACCAAGGCTACAGGAAACCTAAAGGAAGTAAGAAGATTTTTCTCTGAAAGCAGCAGCACTTAGCAGGAGGTTTTCAAGAAAGGGAAAAAAGAGTTATCTCATAAGAGAGGGAAAGACACATGCATGGATGTTCTAAAGAGTTTAATTTCCTGTATGGGTAGGGACCCATATAAGACTCAGTTTCCTCATCTACAAAATTCAGATATATCATATCATATCATCGTTTATATTTATGATTGTCATGATTTTTAAGTGTGAATCTGTATGTTAAATGCCTAGTATCTAACATCTGGTAAGACTCCAACAATCCACTTCCTAAACAACATGCCTCCAGAAACTCTATGAACTTTGATGAATGTTGATAGTTGTAAAGGGGCTTCAGGCCTTTTGTTCATAGGGTTGCTAGGATTCATGCTCGACTTGAAGGCAATCAACAACAACAACATAATCATTACTATCATTATCAATGAAGTCCTGGTTGGGAGTATACAGCATGTTGTGTTAGTAACTGAAATGTTTGCGATACTAATCTACCAGCTGCTCCACAGGAGAATTATGAGCAATCTCTTCCTATAAAGATTCAGGGCTTCAGAAACCCAATGGAAGCCAATCATTGTGAGCTGGCACCAACGTGGTAGAAATTGGTTTGTTTTTTGTTTATATTGTTACCATTTGATGCAAAATACATACTGGGGCATGAAAAATGAGGTAAAGGATAATCGGTACCAAGTGACCAGATTGATAAGAAGTACTTCGGATAGAAATTTACAAAAGCATTGCTCCTGCATGCTGCATAGTATTCCACTGTGTGAATGTACCATCCTTTCTCAGTCCATTCGGTTGTGGTTGGACATTCGGAGTTTTTCCACATAAATCACTACCTAACATGGGAGAGACTGGAGACCATACGCAAGGTGAACTAACTCAATCTCATGAAAACAAATACTGTATAAAGACATTAGATAGAACTAGTACTAGGATCCAATGGGAAGGGTGTGCTTACTTATAGGGTCACACAATTTAATGGATGGAGAGTGGGATGGTTAAAATAAAGAAAAAAAGATTCAGTGTGAAAAACAATCTATGCAAATATCATAAGTAAACCAGTATAAAATATTTTTTTAAAAAGTACCTTGGAAAATTATAAAGATGGCATCTAGTTGTCTATTCTAGACAATGTATAGCTTTGCCCTTCTTATAGATAAATGCTGCAGAAATAAAAGGAATCTGGGTGGCAAGACAGATAATATAAAAAGACTAAATTAATTTTTAACATAAAAAACTAGCATTTCTGGGGAAGAGACTCAATTAGTTTCTTACAGATATAGCTTGACTTCTAAGCTACAGGTTATTCATTCGTACTCACCAGCCACAAGGAAAATTGCAGCAGTCTGCTTCACTGCAAAAATTATTCTTTGAAGAACTTACGATACAATTCTGCTCAGTCTTACATTTGGTGAAGGGTTTCACTGATGAGTATAAATATTTGCTCATTAATAATGAGACCACAGTAGTTGAAGTTCTATGAGCTTGGGTGTATAATTGGATATTGTGCAGTTGGTGTGATAAAAACAGAACAAAAATTAAATCAGAAGTCTAAAGTGTAGAGACTGATGTGTGATTGGAAGCAGAAAAAAATAAAAATTAGAAAAAAATAAGCAAATAATAGAAAGTTCTATAGGACATTTCAAGTAAGGAAAAGGGTAATATAGGCAGAGTTATATAAGCTAAGAGACAGGTCTCAGTAGAGTCAACACCACAACACCATTCTACTATTACTTCAATTTTTAAGATTTTTTTTTTAATGCTAAGGTATAATTCACCTGACCTTTAGTTTTTAGGTTTCATCAGAAATGCTTCAGCTGATTTTGCTTTCAGCAAACTAGGCTATATTATCTACACAATATATGTTGTTAGTGAGACTTCTGCCAATCCTGATGTCACATTCTTTTCTTTATAGTCCACATTTTCAAACTATTTGCTCAGTATATAGATTTAATAAGTATAGTGAAAGGACACATACCTTTCTGGAATTTAAACTAGTGAGTAAGGAATTGTGTTGCCAACAGATAATTTTAATTCATCACCTGCTCTGTGAGATGGCCAGTCTCCTCCCATATGATTTACTGACAACCTGCTGGAGCGTCAGTGATGAGTCATTTCTAACAACTCACTCTTAGTTTATGTACAGGTTTTGTGTGATCACAATTAAGTATTCCAGTATTCCTATTCTTTGCAATGTTTAGTTTTTATGATCAACACAATCAAATACCTTTGTAACTGAAAAAGCAATGTCATGATAAATGGATTAAAGCTTGAGGTTTTCAATATTTTTTAAAATTTTTATTTATACTCAATATCCATGGAAACAGCACTCAAGAAACCAAACGGTGTATTTATTACAATAAGTAGCTCTACCGCAAAGGATCTATTTCAGCATCAAAGAGCAAAACTGTAACTTTGAAGACTAATAAATGCCTCAACTCAAGCCAACAGCATTTTTGATTGTCTCATATAATGTGAAAGTTGTACAATCAATAAAGAAGAAGAATAATTTGTGGCTTTGAAGTACAGTGTACGCCCTTCCCAATTTTGAATCATGCAGTGTTTCCTTGCTCTGTTCTGACGACTGCCTCTTGGTCCAAGTATAGGTTTCACATTAGCACGATCAAGTGTTCTGTGATTCCCATTCTTCTCAGAGTCAGCCATAGTTTGTTATGATCCACAGTCAAATGCCTTTGCATAATCAATGAAAAACAGATATACATTCCTCTGGTATTCCAGGCTTTCAGCTAAGATCCATCTAACATTAGCTACAATATCCCTAGTACAACGACCCCTTCTAAATTCAGCTTGGACTTCTGGCAGAAAAAGAAAATAAATACATGCTCATGTGATAGGCTAAATTCAGCCACCATTATATGGCCTTATCTCACATCTTCTCACAACCACGCCATCAACCTCTCCTCATGAAAATTCAGTCAGTCAGGACTTGTTATTTTTATTTTACATAAGAGAAAACTAGAACACTGAAAATTGAGCAACAAGACAACACATCTGGTATTCTAATCCAGATGTGTCTAAACCTGAATGCTGTTGGACACCATCAAGTTAGAACTGACTCCTTGCTTATCCTCCAGCCAGTTTTCGGAGGCAGTTAATCACAAGGGTTTAGGGGTGAGGAAACTGTACTCCTGTGACCAGTGTATAAAGTGATTTCTCCCTGAGGCTCCCTGCTCATGGCTAGGTTAGGCTAGAGGAAACTGAAGAGAAGCTGCTACTACTCTGCCAGCCCTGTGGGTCGAGGTGTCCAGTGGGAGGAACATGGTGTTTCTAGTGTTCCTTTCATAACTGGTTACTTTAGATTGGATTGTGTTCCTCCTGCAAAACACATCTGGAATTTATAACCTCTGTACTTTAAATATGGCCCTGCTTGGAAATAAGGCTTTTGTTTTCTTATGCCAATCTGATCATACTGTAGTAAAACTCTAAACTCATGAATATCAAGTCAGAACCACTTAATAACTGATCCTTCAACAACTTTCCAAGGCTATCAATCACATGAAAGGAGATTGTCCACCTTTTTCCTGCAGAACTGGTGGATTTGAATCATCTCTGAGTCATTGCTTTTGGGTCACAGTACAACTCCTCATGGGCTGTGGTGTTTGCTAAACTTTATTTATTCTGACTGGTGTCTTATAAAAGAACAGAACAGATACAGATATCCACACAGGGAGTAGAGCCTAAATATAAGCAGATAAATGCTAAGCATTGTAGGTGGACACCAGAAACCAGGAGATGGGATCATGGAAATTGTCGATACTTTCATCCTCCAAAATGTAAGAAAACATATTTCAGTTCTGTGAAGCCACCTGCTTGGCTTTAATTTATTATGGAAACCCTAGGAAACAAAGACATTGGTCATCATTGAAGTGGCTCACTGGAGTGCTAAACGGAGCACAGTATCTGTTTCTCAAGAAGGGCTCTCCCACCAAACCACTAAGTAGGCCCAGGCTTGATTGTAGCTTTACTTCCATGAAAAGCTGGCCTCTTTCCTGCTGTAGTTGTCACCTTCATTCTTGGATAAACATAACCTGTTCATTACATCCATAATCAGCTGCAAATTGCATTTGGTTCATAAACTGACAGACACCTCTCCATGTATGTATACACTCTCATGTCCACACCATATTAGGAATAAATTACACAGACACAATATGTTTTAGTTTCAACAAAGAAACCTTAAATATAGTGTCTCCACAGTCAAGGGGAGGGTTTCAACTGCCGGCTCCCCAGGGAAAATGATACACCATAAAGAAAACAGCAGCTCAATTTCAGGATGAGCTTATTAAATTAAATGAGAAAACAAAACAAATTTTAAAAGCACATTTGACAGCAATGAGAGCACAGTGCTAGAGGAAGCCTTGGGTGAGGCTTAGGGGGCAACAGAACTGAAGTAGTAACAGAACAGTAGGGGTGGGCAGCTGTTAGTTCAAAGAAAAGTCAGAAATAAGTAAGACTGAATGAATGATATGAAAGAGTCAGAAAATATAAGGAAAAGAGTAAAAGGAGAAGAAGAGGGAAATAAAATTTAACAGGGATGGGATGGTCGTGGAAACTATTAGAACAAAGATCAAGAGAGGGTGTAGTGAGGAAAAGTTCAGTGGCCCATCAGTGTGTGTGTGTGAGCCAGATGAAAAGTAGCTAGAAGAACAAAACAGAATGAAATTAAACAGAAAATAGTCAATGATGGAAAACCATGATAGTAAAAGAGGACAACAAAGAGCAAGCACCAGTACAAAGGAAAAGCTGCTAAGATCAAATGAAAAACACCATGGAAGGTTAGAATCAGAGAACTGCCCATCTGAAGGGAAAGACTGTGCATCTATTCTCAAGTGAGAAGGGAAAGAAGACTCTCTGCACATGGGGGGGGGAAGTACATCTCTCTGCATGTGGGAATGGAGGGACGAGTGCATCTCTTCACATGTGGGAAGAAAGTGCATCTCTCTTCACATGGAAAGGGAAGCAAGACACATATCTCTGCACATGGACTTAAGTATCTTCTAATGTAGCACGCTATAAAGAGGTATTGGACTCAGTGTGTGATTTAAGGCTTGTTTGAGGTTGCCATGTTGTTGTAACTGTTGTTAGTTTAAGTATTACTCATAGTGACCCTAAGAACAACAGATCTGAACCCTGTCTTATCCTGTGACATTTTCATACTTTCTGACATACTAGAGCCCATTGCTGCAGTCACTGTGTCAATCTATCCAGTCAAGGGTCTTCCTCTAATTTGCCAGCCCTGTACCTTTCTAAGCATCATGTCCTTCTCTAACAAATACCCCCTCCTCTGAATACGTCCAACATATGTGGGAAGGAGCACTCTGGCTGCACTCTCTCCAAGACATATATGTTTGTCCTTTTGGCAGTCCATGGGATGTTCAGTGCTCTTCTCTAACACCATAGCTCAAAGGAGTTGATTCTTCTTTTGCCAGCCTTATTCAATGTCCAGGTCTCAAAGGCACAGCAAGTGATCAGAAAGATCATGGCCCAAATCAGACACACTTTAGTCCTCAAACTAATATTTAGTCCTCAGTAATTTGAATTGGTCCCTAATTGCAGACTCTCCCAGTGCAAAAGGTCTCTTGATTTCTTGGCTTCTGGTAACAGGGTGCTAATTGTTGATCCAAGCAAGATGAAGTTGTCTCCAAATCATGTGAGAACTTAGTTTGGATATGCCCTCTTTCTTAGCCTAGAGGAGTCCTGACAGGTTAGAGCAAGAAATAGGTCAGCAAAGAATGATAGATCTCTGAGGTCTCCCAGATGCATGCTTGGAAGCTAAAACCACATCAGGTAAGAAATCCTTCAGAATAGGGCCACTCTTGTCCTCCAGATTCTGCCGCATGCCTCTCAGGTCCTATATCCCAGCTCCTGCTCACTGCCCAGCTCCTAGTTCCGCATTCACTACTAGTGTTCATACTGCTGGCACATCAAACTCTCTTCAGCCTACCAATATTAGTGCATGCTTTTTAACTCCTTCTAGAACAGTCCACCATCCCAACTGTGTCTTTAAACTATTCTACTTTAAGCTCAGGTAAAACTCATTTTGAAATTGTGCAGAGCTCTAAGAACAAAAGTGAAGACTCTGCACAGGAAGCTATGCTGAGTCGCAAGTGGTTGTTGTTGATTGCCTTCGAACTGAACATGACTCATAGTGACCCTAAAGACCAGAAGCCCCTCTAAAACTATCAACATTTACCAAAGTTCATTAGAGTTTCCTGAGGCATGTTATTTAGAAAGTAGATGCCACTCCTGCAGAGTCACATAGCAATTGGCAATTGACTCAAATTCTGGGCTGTGCACTGCAAAGACATGTTTACTCTTCCTTGCCACCAATAAAACATCATTTTTTTAAGGAATAGGTCTCTGTGACCACCCCTAGAGTCCAGTATAACACCTGGAACTCAATCGGGAAGGGAGACAACAAACATTTGATGAGTGAAGTGGATGGAGGAAGGAAGGTAGGAAGGAGCTGTTGTTATAAACACTTTTTTCTTTCCTAAACCTTGAGCCAGAAGTCAGGCAGCGGTTTCTCTGGGTTGTGTGGGACAGACAGTGCTGGCCTCCTTCAGCTGACCTCTGCTGCCTGGCCGGCTGGCTGTCTAGACTGAAATGGCAAGGCCTTCTCCTCCCTACATTTCCCAGGGGCACCATCCATCACTAACAGGGCAACAGGGCTAGGACTCATGCTGATTCTCAGTACTCTTTTAGCATGTAAATTCACCTGAGCCTCAGACATCAGTAAAAGGAACTTCTATGACATGGGTCTCCCAAGGATTGAGTGATTGCTGCCCAGAGAGGTAAGACAGTCATGGAGTGAGAGGGATTTAGTGCAACAGATGAGATAAAAGCACAGTAACTCTTCAGAAACACTACTAAGGCAGAGTAGGAGAATATGTGGTGAGACTGTACTGACCTACTTAGTTGACTGGCTTTGTTTTTGTCTCTTCCCTTTCTTCCTTTAGAACAAACTCAAGGAGATGAGAGTCACATTCTAATTAGACACAAGGAACAAGTCAGTAGCTTACCAAAATGAAAACAGATATAATTTAGGATGCATTAGGGGAGATACAGCTTATCTGAACCTCATTGGTCTCTGAACATTTATTCTCTCCAATTCATCCTACAGCTTTGTGTCCTAAATCCATCCACATAAGAAGTGACCACTCCTACCTTCAGAGATTAAATAGTAAGTTCCTTGGGGGTTTCTGAGGCAACCAGCAGAGGTGGGTAGCTTGGGGGCATTTTTCAATATTGGACTTTTCTGTGAACATGCTATTTTCATTCTTACTTATGACTTCTTTCTCCTGTTTAATGGACTCTTTTTGTGTTCCAGCCCCTCTTGAACTGTTATATTTTGGGCTTTCCCCTTTCTTATGTCCCCAGTTAATCTCATATCCTCTCGTGACCTGATTTCATTCCAAGAACCTGAATTCCATATTATTTCTCAGAGTCTAAAACTAAGACAGAAATCATTCACAGAAATGTAGAGGGTCAGTTAAAAAGAGGAAGACCCTCAACAAGATGAGTTGGCACAGTGACTCAGACAACAGACCTAAGCGCAGCACAGATTCTGAGGATGGCACGAGATTAGTCAGGGTCACATTCCATTTACATGCAGTTGTAACTAGTCCAAAGTGACTCATTAGCAATTAAAACAATAACAACACACGCAGGATAAACCCCATCTCTTTATAAATGTTGTTGTTGCTATGGTGTAGAGTCAGAACTGACCCATAGTTGCCTCTCCAGTGGGTTTTCAGAGGCAGTTAATCATACAGAAGGAGACTGCCTAGCCTCCTCCCACTTTATAAATGTACACATCTGAACTTTCTAAATGTTAAAGAAAATGTCTATCTCTTTGGAATCATAATGGCTCTGGACTCCTAAGCCCCCTGCTGCCAACTGTTACTTAATCTACTGTGCATGATGCTCATGGGGCTCACGGCTCAGCCATTTTGCTCAAGTATCTGAATGTTGTTGTTGTATGTGCCACTGAGTTGCTTGTGACTCATAATGACTCTATGTACATTAGCTCTGAATGCTGCCCTATCCTGAGTTAATCTTGTCATCTCTGACAGGCCTAATCCTACTTCTCCAGTAACTGAGTTAATCCATCTCATCCTAGGTCTTCCTACCTGTGCTGTCCCTCCACCTTTCCAAGCATGAGCCTCTCTTTAAGGACTGGTCCTTCCTGGCTACATGCCCAGAGTATGTGAGACAGAACCTCAAAAATCCTTGTCCCTAGGGAGCAGCCTGGTTTCACTTTCTCCAGTACTGATCTGTTTGTTCTCCTGGCAGTCCACAGTTCAACACTCTTCTCCAGCACTACAACTCAAAGACATCCATTCTCCTTCTACCATCTCCAATCACTGTCTAGCTAGCTCTATTAAAAAGAAAGGATCTTCATATTCAATATTATATTGGAAATCCTAGCTAGGACAATTAGACAAGAGAACAAAATAAGAGGCAAATAACTGGCAAAAAGAAGGAAAAATTATTGCTATATGCAGATGACATAACTATGTATATAGAAAACCCTGAAGACTCAATTAAAACTGTTAGACTTAGTAGTCCAGTTCAGTAGAGTGGCATGATACAAGATCAACCTACAAAAATCAATTGAATTTCTCTATAGCATCAAAGAAAAGAGTGAAAAGTAAAGGGGGGGAAAAGCAATACTGTTTATGATGAAACACTTGGAATAAATCCAGCTATAGACACAGAAACCTATAAAAGAAAAACTAAACTGTGCCTGATTCTTTTCAATCACTTGCTATACATCAGAGAACATAACAATGAATAAAGATGGCAGAAGAAGACAGATGCCTTTGAGTTGTGGATTTGGAAAAGAATACCGAACAGTCACAATAACAATATCAACAAGGCAAAGATCCTCACCAGTGGGCCAATTGGCAGTATCATGTTGACAAATGGAGAAGAGATTGAGGTTGTTAACAACTTCAGCTTGCTGAGATCCACAATCAACACTCTTGGTACCAGCAGTCAAGAAATGAAAAGATGAATTGCACTGGGAGAATGTGCTGTCAGGGACTTCTCCAAAGTGCTAAAAAGCCACAATATCATTCTGGAAACTAAAGTGCACCTAAATCAAGCTATGGCTTTTGAAATTATTGGTTATGCAGCACAGAGCTGGACAATGACTAGGGATGACAATAGAAGAATTGATGCCTTTGAGTTGTGGTGCTGGAGAAGTGTATTAAACATACATCATGGACTGCCAAGAGAACAGACAGGTCTGTTCTGGAGAGGGTGAAACCAGGATGCTTTCTGGAGACAAGGATTTTGAAGCTAGCTCCTTCTCATATTCTTTGGGCAGGTGGCTAGGAAGATATTGGATAAGATAAAGTTATATAGTAACTGAAGTAATAGAGGTAGGTGTGTCAGAGACAATAAGAATGGATACAGTATAGCTCAAAGCTACTGTACATAGAGCAATTATGAGGCAACTCGATGGCACATAGCAATAATATTTTGGGGGGGAGTACAGCTATAGTACTGCTTGGATGTAGGGATGGTGGAATTTCATCTCATGTATGTTGGGCTTGCTGCTAAGATGCTATTCCTTCAAAAGGGACAAAATACTTAGGAAGTTGGAGGGTCAAGGAAAGCAAGAAAGACCCTCAACAAGCTGGATTGACACAGTGACTGCAGCAATGGTCTCAAATACATCAGAGATGATGAGCATGACAGAAGAAAGAAAAGGGTT
>NW_006399870.1:8404748-8415099 GCF_000299155.1 Elephantulus edwardii
GGGGTTTGTGCGGGGAGAAGGGTGCAACAATGAATGAATGGAATTCCAAAATCTCTGTAGATGTTCATTGAAATTAAAAATAAACAAATTAAATTTAAAAAAATTTACTTTATTCTGGTTACTTACAAATTCCATATACATTGTTTTTCACACCAGATTTTCGCCCTTTCCTTAATCCACTCTTCCCTCAATCCATCAAATTGTGCGATCCTAAGATCATATCCCTCACCAATCCTCATTCCTGTGCTCTCACATTCCCCACCTTAGATCCTTATACATGTTCTACTAGTTATCTACTTCTACAATAATGGTCTTATATAGTGTTCTTACGGGACTTAGTTCATTTAGCATAATGCTCTCTTTCCTCCCAAATTAGGTAATTATAAAATCATTGCTCCTTCATGCTGTGTAGTATTTCATCATGTGAATGTACCATAATTTCTCAATCTATTTGATGGTGGTTGGACATTTGGGCTGTTTCTATGTTATGGTGATTGGGCATTTGGGCTATTTCTATGTTTTTCTGATGACACATAAAGCTGCTATGAACATTAGTGTACAAGTCTCCATTTGTACCTCAGTCCTCATTTTCTCAGGGTATATTCCAAGCAGTGGAATAGCCGAGTCATATAGAATTTCTATGTTCAGCTTTTTTTAAAATTTTATTTAACTAGTTTTAATGAACATTTACAGATATTTTGGATTTCTGTTCATTCATTGTTGCACTTTTTTCTCTACCCTTCCTCCCCACCCCCAGTTCGCTACTCTCTTTGAAAAGTAAAAGATAAACTTCTTAATTGTTATACAATCCCCCCACCCAGGATGCACTGCACTATGCAACCTTAATTCTGGATTCCTGTTATAATCATAATATCCCATCATATATCACTTTTAAACTGTTCTCTTCCTTATCTGTTTCAATTCAGTATACATATTTTTTTCAATATACATAATTTATCCAGTTTTTCTGTCTTATCCCAACCCTGATTTCAGCCCCATTCTACAACGATAGCATTATGCAGTGTTTGTCCTTTTGTGACTGAGATATTTCACTCAGCATAATGTCCTCCAGGGTTACCCATTTTGAATAATATTGCATGAGTTCCTTGTTTTTCAATGCAATGTAGTATTCCATTGTGTGAATATACCACAGCTTCTCATCCATTCATTTGTTAATGGGCACTTAAGTTGTTTCAAACTCCTTGCTATTGTGAACAATGCCGTGATAAACATGGGTGTGCATATATCTGCTTGGATGGTGGTTTTGGTCTCTTTAGGGTATATTCCCAGTAGTGGAATTGCTGAGACAAATGGTATCTCTATTTGCAACTTTTTAAGAAAGTGCCACACTGCTTTCCACAGTAGTTACACCATTTTATACTTCCACCAATAGTGAATATGGGTTCCAGTCTCTGCTGTTCTGTTAAATTTTGCTATTCTTATTGGGGTGAGATGATATCTCATAGTTGTCTTGATTTGCATCTCTCTTAGAGCTAGGACTTTTGAACATTTCTTTTTGTGCTTGTTGGCTACCTGGATGTCTCCTATGGTGAAGTGTCTGTTCATATGTTCATATCCTGTGCCCATTGGATTATGTATCTTTATCTTGTTGTGGTACTCAAATATTTTATATATTCTAGATATAAGTCTCTTATCTGACATGTCATTACCAAATACATTTTTCCAGTCTGTGGCTTCCATTTTTATCCTGTTGGAGAAGTTTTTGGATATGTATAGGGATTTGATATTAGAAGCTCCTATTCATCTAGTTTATCTTCTCCTGGTTGTAGGTCTTTAAGGATACTTGGAAGACTGTTTATATTGTGGATTAGGACTACTAGAGTTCTTCCAAACTTTTCTTTAATGAAGTTTATAGTCCTTGATTTTAGTCCTGGATCCATGATACACCTAGAGTTGATTTTTGTATCTGGCGTGAGGTGTGGATCTTGCTTCTGTCTTCTGCAGATGGTTTTCCAGGTTTGACAACACCATTTGTCAAAAAAGGCTGTCATTTCCCAACTTAACTGATTTCATCTCCTTGTCAAAAATCATTTGACTATAGGTAGAGGGGCTGATTTCCAGGTTCTCAATTCTATTCCATTGATCTATGTTATCTGTCATTTTACCAGTACCATGCTGTCTTTACCACTATGGCAGTGTAGCAGGATTTGAAATCAGGGAGTGAGATGCCTCCTAACTTTTTTCTATTTTTAAGGAGTGCTTTGCTTATTTGGGGGCCCTATCACTTTTAAATCTAAATATTTTCCTTTTAAAATCTGAATTCTTGGCCATCCACACACCCCCCCCCATTACATCCTGACTAAATTATCTTTCTATGTCAACCTTCATTTCAGTACTCAACAAATGATCATCCATGCATATAGAAAAGGAAAACAAACATAAATCCCGGCTTTCTTTTTCTCAGGGGGAGTAGAAGCGTCCTCTGAGTGAATGTGGGACTGTACAAGTGCCCCTTTCTAGTGCCTGGGTTGACACGACTGAAAGGCAACTCTTTAAAATATCCAAAATGACAGTGAGCAGAAAGGGGATAGAATAAGAGAGTGAGAAAGAACATTGGGTCAGAAAGTCAGGAAACTAGAAAACATTAGGGTTCAGAGGAGTGAACTGAGAGAGGAGAAAATGGGGTGTAATTAGAAAAAAAGTCTTGGTAATGGGGCTCTCCATTAGCAACAGAGCACACAAGCATTGCTAGTGTGGTGGAGTTTAAGGGATCGGAAGGCAGAGAGACAGAAGTCTTCACTGCTGGTGAATGAGTCTGAGATGAAAGGTATTAGTACACAGTGGTGATTCAATTCCTTGTACCTGTTTAATACATTTCCCCAAAGTGAAATATGGGATGTATCAGAACATTTCTATAAAGTATGTCTCATTTGAAGAAAAAAACAAAAGTAGGTCATTTTTACTGATATAATTTGTCAAGAGTCACACTGGAATCCA
Organism: Elephantulus edwardii; assembly: GCF_000299155.1. NCBI lineage: Eukaryota > Metazoa > Chordata > Mammalia > Macroscelidea > Macroscelididae > Elephantulus > Elephantulus edwardii. Next base: position 8,407,707 of record NW_006399870.1, read on the forward strand.
GGTCTATGAAATCCTACAATTTACTTCTTTGTACTAAGCAATTCCACCTCCCAGGGAGCCAACACCAGGTTCATTGTGCAGCCTCCCAATTAATCACCTTAGAAAACACTATTTGCCAGATGAAAATCCTCTATTTTGAATTCTTAATCCCCCACCAGCTGAGTTTGCCACAAAGACATGAATATATAATTGAGACATTAAGAAAAACAAGTCACCAAATTAAACTCTCTTAATTTTAAATTAATAAATTCCTTCTAAAATAACATGAAATGAAGATCTCTTTCAAAGGGAAAAAATACAAGTTGCATTCCCACAACTCCAGGAGGATTTCACAGACAGGCCTACTCCAGCAGAATCCAATCTGATTTCCTTCCAACGATAGACACTAATTTACCAGAGGCAACACTCAACAAAAATATGTCTCAAGATAAACCTCAGAGGATGACAACTTAAAACCTGGAGACACCAAAACGCCCTTTTCTCCTCACATGTACAGATGAGTGGGAGCTGCCATTAGGGAAGAAGGGGCAGGCTGGCAGAGTCCCAAGGACCAGATCCCCTCCTGCAGCTGTCCTCACCCACACAGCTATCCGCACACTTGTGTGCAGTCCTTATGACAAAGAATAAGCCTGTGTCATTATGCTCCACTTCCCAGCACACAAAGAAATGCACCTTGTATTATGGACTTGTTCCTTTGAAAAAATAATCATTATTGTAGCTACAATTGTAAAACATATATTTCAGTGCTTTTAGACATTGATTTTGTGACAGAAGAATCTTTGGCAATCTTTCCCCTTTGTTTCTTAACCACATAAGATATAAAGAATCAGTTAGCTTTAGATGTGATCTTTCCTTCTCACTTCCCACTGCCCAGCCAAGTTTACTGACTCCTGTCATTTACTGTTCTACTGACAGCTCTCTGGATTTTAGTTTCTTGTCAAAATGATTTAATGCAAATTTTCTTTAAGAAATTGTATTCTTGTAGAACATCAAGGAAAAACAACAAAACCCACATGACCCCACTATCTACTGGTTTTCACTGTTCTCACTGTGTTTCCTCTGTGGTCCTTCAAAGACATCCTGAGTTTGTTACTGTCCACCCTTCAAGCTGTATCTCTAGGGATATGGTAGAAGGAGAGTTCCCAACGATGCTTTGTGTAGTAACTTCTATCTAAGGGGAGAAAAGTCAGTTTAGAAAGAGGGACCCTTGATACCATCATGAAGTCATTTCTGTAAGTGAAGAGTCTTTCTGAGCCTCAGACTTTGGACTAACTAAGAATCCTCGACTTCAGAGAAGGTCAAGCCACATGGTGGTCTCCAAGGAACACCAACCCAAAACAGCCAAGGTCTTTCCTCCACCATCAACTGAGAGTGGGTCATCTCCTAGAGCTGTTGGTGGTGATATGCACCATCAGATCAGAAATGATCCATAGCTGACGCTCCAGTGGACTTTCAGAGGCAGTAAACTGAATAGGAGAAGACTGTTCTTCCTTCCATGAAGCAGCTGTTGGATTTGAACTGCATGCCTTTGGGTTGGCAGCACAGCTCTTTAGCCACTAAACCATCAGAGCTCCCTACATTATACTTGCTAGCATTGTGGTCTATTCTACTATGTAGGTCATGAATGATATAAAAACTTTTTTGTTACATAATATGTAATATATAGTTGTAATACTGTTAAATAAAGTTACAGTGTATCAACTGACCATCTTCACTTGAGCAACAGATGGGTTAATCACAAGCTTTCACCTATCCCTGGGAAACACAGATATTTTACCATATTAGAGGGAAAATAGTATGGAGTTTGTCATTTTTACATTTTTTTCTCTTGCACCAGGTCAGTGGTGATGTTCTTGATATTTCCTTGCCTACATCCATGTACTGAAACTTTTAGGGATGAGAGTCATTTGAGACATATTGAAGAGTTGGCGATATACAAGTATAAATAGACTTCATGCAATCCTTCATCAGTAAGAGTTGCTTCCCATTTACCTCAAACCACAGGGTGTCTCCAATGGGAATGGGCGCAGAAAGAAATGCATCAGGGTGCTGCTACTGCTTCTGTTAAGTATGACATTTGGCCTTTCTTCAAAGTTAAACAGCAACATTTTCCCCTCGGAGGGTGAAAAGATGGCTAAGATCCAGCAGGAAGAAAAAAGACTTTTCTCAACTCCATTGTACTGGGAAAACAGGCAGTTCAGATTCCCTGGAGATAATTACCTAAGGGATCAAACTCAATAGCTGCTTAAAGGCTTTCCCTTGAGTGCTCAACTACTTCCCTGGAAAGAGATTACCTTCCTTCCTCAATATTTGCTGTGATGCAACCTGAGTTTTCTGCTTCATTTAAGTGATGAAGAAGCCTTGGACAGGGAGAATCTATTGCTTATTGTCCTGAGCAGGAGGCAGGTGCCAGGCTTTCCAAGCTGCACAGAAGATGTAAGGGTCCCTCTACAGACACACAGAAAGCATAGGATAGGCCCTCATTAAACCACTGTGAAGTTGATTATCACCATTTGTCCAGACTTCTATCTCTGTTGATTAAGTGTTTTAATGACAGTTTACGGAAAATTCAGTAGTGAAGTATCCTTTGAGAGAAACTTTGTACATGCATCATCAATGACAGCTTCAATGGGTTTTAAAATTCACCAGGAAAAACTGATTTGCCCCATTTGCTTTAAGTTTTGTAAATCAATTCCAGGTAATATTCCCTGCCTTCCTTGCCATTTTATAGGATGCACTAAGAAGAACTCTACTTTCGTTGTAGAGTTTAATTTCCTTACTTTTTACAAACCCCTGTCCAATTCAGGTGCACAGTCTTATGAACAGATCAAAGGTTTATGTTCATCTATTTCGTCAACAGGGCGAAAGAGGAAGACAATCTGGAAAGGAGTGTGGAATGGCAAGCATGATCTACTGTCATGTGGGGCTTTGAGGCCTGCAGAATGTCCTGAGGAGGAGCCTTCAGTCTGTTCAGAAACGAGCTGTGATGTTTCCGTCCACTGGGGACTGAGCAAGATGCTGCGTGAATGGAAATCAGTTGTTGCAAAGGCTCTTTAAACTCTGAGACCTTACAGTGCCAGCCAGGAGGTCACGCTGTGTCTGGGGGATGTGTATGAAGAGAGAAAACTCTGCTTTTAAAATTAGAAGGATTAAAGTACTCTGTTCTGTTTCATATTTTGCATTTTTAAATTTCCTTTAGTTCAATTTCTAGCAGGGGGTGGGGGTAAGTGGAGAGGTCTGTGGGGAGTAATTGTCTAGAAATTAAAAGTTATTGTTCCTATTATCTTAATCACAATAATGAGTTTGGCTTGACAAGGTCAATTAATTATTCAGGATTGGAAAGCAGCACAATTATATATATCAAGTGGATAAGAGGAGAGGTTTAGGAACAGGAGAAAATAAAAGGTAAATGACAAAAAGGCACCACCAAAGTGCTATTGTTTGCTTGTCATCTGCCTGGCCTGGAGAGCTCTGAGCCTGTACCCCTGGTGCCCTGGAACCCACGAGCACAGGGAACAGGAACTGGTATCTTTCTTTCATTCCTGTCACCTGTATAAGACATTAGCCTTTCCTTCTTCCATCTAAGCTCTATTTTATTTGACTCCAGCATGCAGGTAATTAACTATCAAACAATAGCAGGATTTTCAGATTAATTCTGTCCAAGAAGAAATAGGAAAACTCATTTACACCAAACAAAAGGGAGGGGTGACCAGATTCTCCAGGACAATAGAGAGGCCTGGATAAGACTGATGTTCATGGAGAAGCCAGAAGATTCTTTATTATTGCACTAACACCCCTGCTTTTGTAATCACTATACTCTACCATTCTCTATTGTGCAAATATATGTCTCCTCATGAGATTAAAGCCCTGAAAGTGTAGTTCTAAGGGCTGAGAAGTCCATGTTCAGTGCTCAGACCAGGAAGACCTTTCTATTGTTCTGCAGTCACCGCAGATGAATTGTTGCACAAGGACCGTCACACAAGGGTTTGCAGTACATGAAAGGAGGCCTTTTCCATTGCCCACACTTTTCTTAATTTGGAAAATTATAATTAATTTGATAAATCCCCCTGAATTTTGTTATTGCTGTTTATTTTTTTTTTCATTCTATGCTTCCTAAAATATGGCCTCTTCCAAAGGGACATTTTAAATGTTCATAGAGTTTTGGTTTTACAGTAGTGCCAAGGAGTGAAAGAGTTAAACTACTGTTTTAGGCTCCAGATGCCACTATTTATAAATGGCATAAGTAGGAAATCCTAGGCAATAAAATAAAAAAGATGCCAATTATCAGACCCAGTTTTAATAACTGTTCTATTAATGTCTTGTGGTGTTGGAGAAGAGTACTGAATATCCCATGGATTGCCAAAGAATAAACAAGTCTTTCCTGAAGGGAGTAAAACCAGGCTGGTCCTTCGAGGAAAGGATAGTGACATTTCATCTCACATACTTTGCACTTGTTGTCAGGAGGGACCAGTCCTTAGAAAAAGACATCATGCTGGGAAAGGTGAGAGAGTCAGAGAAAGAGAGGAAGTCCCTCAGCAGGATGAGCTGATACAGTAACTGTGACAATGGGCTCGAGCACATTAGAGATGATGATGATGGGGTAAAACAGGGCAAGATTCAGATCTGTGGTTCATAGAGTCACAAGGAGTCAGTTGTCTCAGTGGCACCTAACAACAAAATGTACAAACATCTTGAATTGTGGCCTAAAAATCTGTCAAAATAAGCATGAAAGGGTTGAAGGGAGAGAATCTCAGAGAGATGCAAAGCTGGTAATGTAGTTTTTAGCAAAAATGAAACATACTGAAGCACCACAGATAAGATCATATGCAAACAACTATTGGGCTAGATAATTTTTTGGTGAGCAAAAAAGGCCTAACCTTACTCCACGAGCAATTTGCGTAACACTGAAAAATGCAGTTACCTTCCTTCCGTGGGGTGTATTTATATATGAAGTTATTACTGACATACTCATGGGTTTATCACTTTAGTATTTTTTTTCTTCTGTTCATTCTCCCTCTTTACCATATAATTTTATTTTGAAATTAAATATTCATATTTGGTGAAATAAATGATCCCAGGATAAGGGATATATTTCTTTTTAAAATCCTGAATAGTGATGCATCCTTTTTCCAGTGAAAAAACAGAAGAGTCTAGATCTATTTAGTTTCTCTGATTGCTTTGGTTGGGTGGAATAGATTGGCTCTGAGAAATCATGGTCTTCTATTCATTAAAGTGCCAATAATACTCAGTCCAGGCATATCGACAGAGGATTAGCTAGAGCTAAATGTGCGCATAAGACCAATGCCTTTTTAACCCAGCTTGTTTCCAGATCAATATACCCATCAGCATTCGAAAATTAGCTCAAGATGAGATTCCAATACTTGAAGTAGTATGTCATGCTAAGAGGGCACATAGCCAAGTCAAGATGTCCTGTCTGAGAATGACACTTCCCATGTTGCACGACTGCCAACAAAGTCTAATGCAGGGTCTCATGCCTTGGTCCTATCTCCACTCCCACATGTATTCAGACTTCACTCAGGCACCTCATGCAAGCCCCTGGATCTTAATTTTAGCAATTTTCTCAGATACACATTAAATACTCTCTTTGCAAAAAGTGCTATATAAGATGATTAGAATAAGGACACATAAGTGTCTGTTGGGGAAAACTTATGGAAAAAAATTACTAGAACATATTGTTTTCAAGAAGCCATTAGCATTTTCACTGTATTTTTAATTTTTCAGTTCCATAATAATTCTATCTCTTAAGGCAAATATTTTTATGTGTACATAGTTTCTGGTCTCTTGTTATCATTGCTAAGTATAAGCTCTCAGCAATAAGTGGGGACAGTCGAAGTTTAAGGGGAGTATTAACTGAAACAAAACAAAACCTCTCCCTAGGTTGCTCCTCTAAACAATATCCATTATCAAACTTTTTGACAATTATCTACAAAAAATATATTCTATATCAAAAAATTACACATAAATAATGAATAAAATGTTCTTATAATAAAAATTACTGTAATAATAAAAATTGTTTTCACTATTTCTAGTTCTTTAAAAATGCTGATTGACAAACCTGACCACTTGAACACATGCCAATCACGTTCATTTTTTCTATTCTAACTCTAGGTCATCGCACATATGATTATAATGTATGCATTATAATATATAACTTCATTAGAATAGTTTGCTTTGTCTTCTCATGCCTTGTAGTAGTTCTTGTAAACTGAAGCAATTTGTGCTAGTAATACCGCAAATCCTAGATCTCCACTGATACAAGTCTAGCCATGGTTTCTCCAGAGAAATATAGGCTGTCTCCCCTCTTGCAGTTTATAGCTTTAACTCAATTTTAAGTTGTCACAAGTTGGAGTGAGTTTTTTTGTCTTTCTGAGTTATCTTTGAAATCTTCTGTTCATCTCTCTCATATTTTATCTTTTTTTTCTTTCTTTAATATTTTTTATTTTCCACAGCAAATTTCAGGGTATCTTCTGACATCTATTTTGGTCTTCTCTTTGTTCTTTTTTTGTAATGATTTTGTCGTGTTAACCAAAATGTCAGCAATTCAAATCCACTAGGTGGTCTGCAGAAGAAAGATGAGTTCATCTCTTCCTGCAAAGACTCACAGTTTCACCCAGATGAGTACAACAAGTTGGATATCTACTCAACAGCAGTGAGCTTGATTTCTGGTTTTGCTCTCTCCATGTGTGATGACCTTGATATTATCCAACAACTTATGCATAAATCTTAAAATGATCTCTAATTTTAGGTGAAATATACTTAAGATTTTTAGTTTGGATCTCATCGACTTAAGGCAGCTCTACTGGGTAATGCACCAACAACCAGAGCCAAAGAAGAAGAAAAAGATGATTTATACCAAATTTTATAGTCGGAGATAGATTGAACATGCAGTCAAGATGCATTGATAATAATGGGTGACTGGAATGCAAAAGTTGGGAACAGAGAAGAAGAATCAGTAGTTGGAAAACATGGGCTTGGTGACAGGAATGAAGCTGGAGACAGAATGATTGAATTTTGTACCATCAATTTTGTACCATTGCAAATACATTTTATAAGAGACACAAATGTAGGTTATACACATGGATTTCACCTGATGGTATGCATAGGAATCAGATCGACTACATCTGTAGAAGGAACCACTGGAGAAGCTCAATATCAGCTGTGAAAACTAGGCCAGGGGCGGATTGTGGATTAGACCACCAATTACTCGTATGCAAGCTCAAGCTGAAGCTGAGGAAAATTAAACCAAATCCACAGGAGCCAAAATATGACTTTGATTTCATACCACCTGAATTTCAGAATCATCTCAGGAACAGGTTTGAGGCCTTGAACACTAATGAGCGAAGACCAGATGAGTTGTGGGAGGATGTCAAAG
>NW_006399870.1:8417603-8458536 GCF_000299155.1 Elephantulus edwardii
GGGGAAGACCCTCTATGAGATGTATTGATTCAGTGACTGGGGTAATCGGGATGGGTGTGTCAGAGGCACTGAGGTTGGCGCAGGATAGAGTAGGGTTTAGGGCTGTTGTGCATAGGGTTGCTATGAGTCACAAACGACTCGACGGCATATAACAACAACAACAACAGTGGGTAAGGAGTTGGCAGCCAACACAAAGTGAAGCAACGTGAATCTACCGGCTGCTCTGTGGTAGAAAGTTGGGCAATCGCTTCATGTGTGATTTACAGTCTCTGAAACTTCGCTCTTTTTTAAAAAAACTTTAATTTCTGTTGTATTTGTACTTCCTATACTCCACATTCTCATTATTAATGATTATTCACACTTGTTTATCTTCATTTTTAGTTAATGCCACATCAGAAAATGAAGCAGCATTGGGGAGCTCTGGAGGCCTAGTGGCAAGAAGCTGCACTGCAATCCCAGAGGTATGTGGTTCGAATCCACCAGATGCTCTGCCAGAGAAGGAGGGGCCATCTCCTCCTGTACCTGTCAGATCCAATTTGACGGTACACACACAGAGAAAAAAAAATGTAGTATTAAGAAAAACAAAAATCAAAATGAATGAAAATTATCTCAATAAAGAGAATTTTGGATAAAAAATCTGGTTCTAAGAGCAGTTTCAAAAATATTGATACACAGAATATATAAAATAAAAAGTCAGCCTAATTTCCTTTTGCGTGGAAGAATAAGGAAAAAAAATAGCGAAACAGTAAAAACAACATAGTAATACTTTGTCACAACATGAGGCATTGAAACATCTCACTGTAATAATCTCAGGCCAGAGCTTATTTCTATAATATCTTTATTCATATCCTCATATAACTATTTCCATCTTGTTTTTTTCAGTACATGGAACCAAGATTTTCCTGGTACTGGAATTTCCTTTCTCATAGCCACCTTTAATTATTTCAATTTGAGGTGTATTTAGTGTTTTTTGGATTGGGGTTGTTGTTTTTTTGTATTAGTGTTTTGGTTGTTGGGTTTCTGTTTGTTTGTTGGTTTTGTGTGTGTGTTTGTTTTTTTTTCCTTCTGGAGATACTTTGATTATCCTTCATTTTTTACCCAATCATCTGGTAATTTTGACCCAAAAATAAAATCTTTGCTTGAACCATGCTATTAAAGAGACTTCTAGAAGAAGAATAATTCCCTAAACTTGTCCTTTAGTGCATGAAGGAAGCTTACAATCAGGCTGGGAAACTCAACAGTCTCCACCACCAAGGTTTAAAGTTTCATATGAGGTACTTGGTCCACTGTACAGTGTGTTAGCATAGTTGAATAACAATGGTAGTAGTTCAAAAGTAACACAATTTAACACTCAAACAATAATGAAGGAAGCAATTCAAACTGCATTGAAGGTACTAACAAAAACTGAAGGATCCAAGAATAAATGAGATAACAAATGAAATATTTCAAATGGCAAATGTGGCCTTGGGGAATGTTCCAGTGTACGTCAAGAAATTTGGAGGACAGTTACTTGTCTCACTGACTGGATGATATCTATATATGTTCCCTTCCCAAGAAAAGTGATGAAAGGGCTGTGGAAATTATCAAATGATATCATTAATATCATATTCAAGCAAAATACTGCCAAGGATCACTCAAAACCAGCTGGAACAGCACATAGGCAGAGAACTACCAGACATTCAAGCTGGATCGAGAAAAAAGCATGGCACCGGAAATATAATAGCTGATGTTAGATGAATCCTGGCTGAAAGTAAAGAGTACAAGGAGAATGTTACTGACTCCGTGAAAAGTAAAAGAAAAACTATTTCATTGTCATGTAATCCCTCCCCCCAAGTCTACTCCATTGTACAGCCTTCATTCTGGACTCCTGTAATGACAGTAATACCAAAACATACATCCCTTTTAAGTAGTTGTCTCCTACATAATTCCTACCCTCCTTCTCTGTCTTCCCTCAACCCCAATATCAGTCCATTTTACAACAGTGGCTCTATGCAAAATTTATCCTTTTGTGACTGAGATATTTCACTCAGCATAATGTCCTCCAGGGCAGTCCATTTTGCATAATGCTATATGAGTTCTTTGTTGTTCAATGCTGCATAGTATTCCATTGTGTAAATATATCAGAGTTTCTCTACCCAATTGTTTGTTGATGGGCTCTTGGGCTGTTTCCAGCTCTTTGCTATTACTAAGGAAGCCACAATAAAGATGGGTGTGTATATATCTGCTTGGGTGGTGGTTATGGTTCCTTTAGGCTAAATTCCTAGAAGTGGACTTGCTGGGTCAAATGGCATTTCTAAGGGGAGCTCTGGTGGCCTAGTGGTAAGGAGCTGCAACTACAATCCCAGAGGCAGACGGTTCGAATCCACCAGATGCTCTGCTGGGGAAGGAGGGACAATGTCCTCCTGTAACAGTCAAATCTGATTTGATGGTACACTCACACAAAAATAATAAAATTAATTGAAAAAAATTTTTAAATGTGGCATTTCTAATTGCAGCTTTTTGAGAAAGTGTCATACAACCTTCCATAGTGGTTGCACCATTTTACACTTCTACCAATAATAAATAAGGTGTGGGCAGGGAGAAAAGTGCAACATTGAATGACTATAAACCCTAAGCCTCTGTAAACTTTGATTAAACTTAATAGAAAAAAGTATTTGCAATGAAAAAAAAAAACCAGCATAAGGATGTTGTTGTTATGAGCCATTGAGTTGCCTGGGACTCATTACTCTATGTACAACGGCCCTAAACCTGCCCTATCCTGTGCCAATCTCACCATCTCTGATACACCTACCCCCATTACCCCAGTCTGTGAATCAATCCATCTCATCTAGGGTCTTCCTATCCTGTGCCATCCCTCCACCCTCCAAGCATGACGTCCCTCTCAAAGGACTGGTCCCTCCTTGCAACAGGTCCAAAGTATGTCACACGAAACTTCAGAATCCTTACCTCCAAGGAGAAGATGGCTTCACCCTCTCCAGGACAAACCTGTTCATTTTCTTAACAGTCCATGGTATATTCAATACTCTTCTCCAACACCACAGCTCAAAGGCATCAATTCTCCTTCTATCATCTCTACTCATTGTCCAGCTCTCTGATGCATAGCAAGTGATTGCAAAGACCATGGTATGTATCAGGCACACTTGTATCCAGACTGACATCAGTGCACTTCAGCACTTTAGAGAGGTCTCTAACCACAGACTTTTCCATCGCAATACGTCTTTTAATTTCCTGCCTGCTGGTACCAAGAGTGTGAGTCAGACAAACCAAAACTGTGAACAATCTCTTCACCATGCATTATGATGCTGCCAATCAGTCCAGTGGTGGAAATCTTTGTTTTCCTAATATTGAGCCTCAATCTATACTGAAGACTGCAGTCTCTGTCCTTCCACAGCAAATGCTTCAGGTCCTCCTGGGTTTCAGCAAGCAGGGTTGTGTCATCTGCATAATGCAGATTGTTGATGATTCTTCCTCCAATCCTGGTGCCACATTTCTCCTCATAGATCCCAACCTCCCAGATAATCTGTTCTGCATAAAGATTGAAAAGATATGGAGACAGGATATAGCCCTGGCATGCACACTTCTCAATTTTGAACCATGCAGTGTTACCCTGCTCTGTTCTGACGACTGCCTCCTGTTCCAAGTATAGGTTTCACATTAACACAATCAAGTGTTCTGCGATTCCCATTCTTCTCAAAGTCAGCCACAGTTTGTTACGATCCACACAGTCAAATGCCTTTGTGTAATCAATGAAACAAATATAGACATTCTTCTGGTACTCCTTGCTTTCAGCCAAGATCCATCTAAAATCACCTATAACAGAAGAGATGCTGAATATTGCACTGGAGCACTGAAAAGCCAAAGAAGAAAGGAAGAAATCAAAACATTAAGGAGCTGAACAGGAGATTTCAAAAGGCTGCACGACAAGACAAAGTAAAGTATTATAATGAAGTGTGCAAAGTGCTAGAGTCAGAAAATCAAAACGGTTGAACTTGCTCAGCATTTCTTAAGCTCAAAGAACTGAAGAAATTCAAGCCTAGAGTTGCAATACTTAAGAATGCTTTGGGCAGAATATTAAGTGATCCTGTAAGTATTAAAAGAAGATGGAAAGAGTATACAACGTCATTATACTAAAAGCAATTGGCAGACACAGAAGAATTTAATGAAACAACATATGAGCAAAAGCCTATGGTGATGAAGGAAGAAGTTCAGATTGCTTTGAAAGAACTGGCTAAGAATAAGACCCCAGGGATTGGTGGTATACCAATTGACATATTTCAACTAACAGATGCTGCCCTATATGTGCTCACCAAGTTGTGCCAAGAAATCTGGAGAACAACTACTTGGACAACTGACTGGAAGACATCTATATTTGTTCCCATTCCAAAGAAAGGTGATTCCACAGAGTGTGGAAATTATTGAACAATATCATTAATATCACATGCAATCAAGATTCTGGTGAAGATTATCCAAAAACATCTGGAACAGCACATCAACAGAGAAATGCAGGCTGGGTTTAGACGGGGTCGTGGTAGGTATTAGGGATATTGTAACTACTATTAGATGGAACATAAGAATAGCATAGAAATTATAGAATTTTATGACACTGAAATATGGATAACTTAAAGAAGCAGTATTATTTACCTTAAAACATCATTGTGATTTGGAATAAAGTATTTTTTCTTTTCCTCCTCCTCAAAATATTAAAAGGAAAGAAAGAAAAGAAAAGAAAACCATGTAAACAGGGAGACAGGAGTGTTTGAATAAATGATAATAATATGACTGATGGACTCTTTTTCAAAGTGATTATGTATAATGAAAGTTTGTAAAGGGATAAATAAGATGTCATAATCATTATTTAAATGGCTGTTACTATAAAAATAGCTTACATTCAACTAAAGAATATTTGGGGGAAACAATGAAATATAATTAAACTACTCAAAGAAAAGAAAGATTATATAAAACAATGTATATGAACAAAACATACTGCAAAAGTATTATATGAAAATCAATTAAAATATATATTAAAAAAAGAATGTTACTGACCAAGCAGAGGCATTTGACTGTATGAATAATTAAAAATTCTGGCGAACACTGAAAAGAATGGGAATTTCAGAACACTTGAATGTGCTCATAGAAAACTTATACCTAAGACCAAGAGGTTTTTGTGGAAATTAGAGCAAAGCAACACTACATGGTTTAAAATGAAGAAATGTGTACAAAAGAATTGTATTATTTCTCCATATCTTTTTAGTTTATATGCTAAGCCAATAATTCAAGAAGCTGGACTCAATGATAAAAAATGTGGCATCAAGATTGGAGAAAGACTCATCAATAACCTTCAGTTCTCAGATGACACAATCTTACTTTCTGAAAGTGAGGAGGACTTGAAGAACTTGCTGCAGATGGTTAAACATTGCAACTTTAAATATAATTTGCATCTCAACATTAAGAAAATGACAACAACAAAATGTTTCTCCATTGTACCTATAGACAGTGTCATGATAAATAGAGACAGGATTGAGACCATCAATCATTTCATCTTACTTGGGTCCATAGTCAATACACTTAGTACTAGCAACCATGAGATCAGGAGCTATATTGCAGTGGGAATGTCTGTAGTTAGGGACCTCTCCAAATTATTGAGGAGCAATAACATCAGTTTGAGGACTAACATTTACCTGATTCAGGCCATAGTCTTTTTACTTGCTATATACATTATAGATGGAGAAGAACTTGAGGTTGTTTATAATTAAACCTTGGCTCCACAATCAACAACACTCTTGACACCAGCAATAAGGAAATCAAACAGCAAATTGCACTGGGAAATTCTGTTGTCAGGTACCTCTCCAGCATACTGAAAATCAACAATGCCATTCTAAAAACTAAGGTGTACCTAATCCAGGCTATGGTTTTCATAATTACTTGCTATACATCAGAGAGCTGGACAATGGCTAAGGATGACAGAAGAAGAATTGATGCCTTTGAATTGTCTTGCTGGAGAGGAGTCTTGAACATAGCATGGACTGCCAAGAAAGCAAACAAGGTTGTCTTGGAGAGGGCAAAACCAAGTTTCTCCTTGGAGGCTAGGACTTTGACGCTCCATCTCTCATAATGTGGGTACATGACCAAGAGGGACCAATCCTTGGTGAAGGACATCATGCTTGGAAGGGTGGAGCAACAGTGCAGGACAGACCCTGGATGAGATGGACTGATACAGTAACTTGGGTGATGGGAATTGGAATGTCTGAATTAGTGAGACAGGCTCAGGATAGGGGAGGGTTCAGAGCTGCTGTACAAAGGGTTGTTATAGGTCACAGGCAACTTGATAGCACATAATAACAAGAATAACATATACATCTGGGAGCTGGACAATGACTAAGGATGACAGAAGAAAAATTAATGTCTCTGAATTATTGGATAAGATCCCAGGGACTGCCAAAAGAAGAAACATACATGTCTTATTGAAGATGCAGCCCAAGTGCTCCTTAGAGACAAAGATGATGAAGCTTCATATAACATACTTAGGGCATATTGTTAGCTGAGGTTATTCCTTGAAAGAAACATCATGCTTGAGAAGGTGGAGGGATGGTGAAAGAGAGGAAGATCTGCAAACAACTGGGTTATATGGTGACTGCAGAAATAGGCTTGAGTGAATTTTGAGGATGTCACAGAATAGGACCGTGTTCAGATTAGTTGTTTGTAGGGTCGCTATGAGTTATACTCAACTCAATGGCATCTAACAACAAATCTAACAGTCAAATAGTTGTGTTATGTGCCAGGTCTTTTTTGACATGATTTGTATGTACTACACAAGTTAATCCTCTTCAAGTGCCTCACAAAATTAACTTTAATTGTGAAAATAGAACAAAGAGGTAATATTTGATCAAAATCTTACAGTCAGAATATAGCCCAACCTTGAGTTCTTCACTATAGAAAGAATCAACCAAATATTGTTAAGTGCTGTCTAAATGTCTCTGGGTCTGTTCCTCATAGAGTAAAGCTAGATACTATTTATAAGGTGTGAGGATACGATGAGGAAAGAACTAAAATAAATTTATTTTTAAAAATTGACACAAGGTCTGAAAGCTAGGCTTGTTAGGAAAAGGAATTAGAGGGAAGGTCTAGGAAGGCTATCAAAGAACAGAAGACCAGATGCACACATTAAAAAGAAGATGTACTAATTTGGCAAGAAAAAATTAAAATTATCTCGATTTGCAGATGACATGATCCTAAACATAGAAATTCCCAGAGATTAAGCAAGAAAATGACTGCACTAATTGACAGATTCAGCAAAGTGGTGGGGTAAGATCAACAGACAAAAATCAGACATGTCTCTCTGTGAAGGAAAAAAGTTTGCAAAGAAGGAAAAAATATCATTTATAATAGATACAAAATTATAAAATTTTAGTAATATCCTATTAAGATATATAATTGGCTTACATAAAGAAAATTACAAAACACTATTGCAAGAAACTAAGGTTTCATTAAAGGAAGATCCTATCATGGCCATGAACAGGAAGAATCAACATTTGAAACTGTCAATACTACTGAAATCTATAGATACAAGGCAATCTGGAGTTAAGTTAAATTTCAGTAACATTCTTTAAGGGAATGGAATAACCAACTGCTAACTTTATATATAATATATAAAGATTGCAGATAAGCAAATCACTACTAGGGAGGGATAGAATAGAAAGTCTTACACTTCCTAATGTCAAAATCTACTATGCAACCACAGTATTCAAAATAGCCTGGTACAGGTACAACCACAGACATATAGACCAATGGAGGAGAACAGAATTGAGAACCCCTGGTCCCTGCCACCACATCTGCATGTTCAAGCCCATGGTTGAAGTTACCGAGTCAATTCATCTTATTGAGATAATTCTCTCTTGCTGACTCTCTCTCTACTTTCCCCAGCATGATGTGTTTTTCCAAAGACAAGACTCTTTTCTCAACATGCCCAAATCATAAGGGATGACTTTTTTTTCATCAGTGCCTCTAAGGAGAACCCTGGTTGCATCTCGCCAAGACAAATTTATTTGTTTTTCTAGCATTCTATACTATATTCAATACTCACTTCCAGCATCACAATCCAAAAGCATATATTCCTCTTTGTGTGTTCTTCTTTGTCCAGATGGCTATGAATTAATTGAAAATATTATGGTTTGGATCAAGCCTATCTTGGTCATAGAATGAATATACTTGCTCTTTAGCATTTGTTAAGGTCCTTGACATCTTACTTTCAAATACAACTTGTCTTTTGATTTCTTAATTGCTGCTATTATTAGGGCTTATGGATCCAAGTAAAAGAAAATCCTTAACAACTTTAACCATTTGTCCATCTATTATGATGTTGCCTGTTAGCCTAGTGACAAGAATTTTTGTTTTCTTGGTGTTGAAATGTAATCCATATTGAAGACTATAGTGTTTGATCTTCAGTAAATATTTCAAGTCATCTTCACTTTCTGGAAGCAAGATTATATAATCTGAATAACAAAGATTGTTGATGAAATCTAACTCTGATGCTACAATCTTCCTCATATATTCCAACTTCTTAAATTATTTGTTAAGCATACAGAATATGGAGAAAGGACATAATCCTGATGCACATCTTTTCTGATGTTAAGTCACGTAGTGCTCCCTTGTTCTATTTAGACAATTAATTCTTAGTCTATGTGTATGTTTTCATAAGCACTATTTAGTGTTCTATAATTTCCATTCTTCTCAATGTTATCCATAATTTATGATTATCCCCATAGTCAAATCTCTTAGCATAGTCAAATAAAACATAAGTTTTTAACTTTCTGAAATTTTTTGCTTTCAGTCAAGATTCATCTAACATCAGCCATGATATATCTCACTCCAAGGCATCTTCTGAATCCCTTTGAATTTCTGGAGGTTCCCTATTTATGCACTTTACAGCCAGATTTTTTAAAACCTTCAGCAGGATGTTACTTGCATGTGGTTACTTACACTCTGTTGGATCATTTCTTTTCATCAAGGAAGAACAGAAACAAACAAGGATTTCTTCTAGTCAGTTGATCAGATTTCTTGGCATAGCCTGGCCACACAATCATTATATATGGTTTTTGTATGTACTGTGGAATTAGAACTGACTCATAGTTGACCCTCCATTAGGTTACCAAAGGCAATATATCACATGGAAGGACATTGTCCATTTTCCTTCCATGGGGCAGCTGGTAGATTTAAACCACATGCCTTCAGGTTAGTACAGCAGCTCCTTACTACTAGGCCACCATAGCTCTCTAGCCAAATAACAAATAGCTTCATAAAGTGATATTTAACACAACACTAGTAAGAAAATCTTCATACATCAACTATACAACGTGAAAAGGACAGCATCTGCCCAGTTTATCTAAAGAAGAAGGAAAGGTTAAATAAGAAGAATAGAAATGGGGAAATAGGAGGAAGTGGGTAGAACACTTTTTATAATGTGAGAGTTTTAAGTGATGTCATGAAACAATGTAAATCAATTGTTGAGTAGAAAACTAATTTATTCTGTAAACTTTCGTTCTATCACAATTTGAAGTTTCAATAAAACAGAGATGCAGAATCAGTAATCCAAGGCTGGAGAGATTAGAGAAAATGTAAACATGATGGAAATAACAGAAGTCATTGTAAAGAGTATGTCTGAGATAATTTTCTAGAATATGGTGGATGAACCTGCTGTCTTTAAAGGCTAGGTGAGGGCAGGGGCATATGCATGTGCTACCAAGATAACATTAAAATCTGAGTCTTAAAGAAAATAGAGTCGTATATAAACAATTGATATAAGAAAATAATTAGAAAATAATTTTCTCAGAAACTACATTATTTAGACAAAATGAAAACATTAACAAATAAAAATTCCAGTTCTACTCATTGGACAAATAATTGAAAATATTTGTTCTAATTGCAACACAACCACCAGAAAGCTGCTCTAGCTATCGAAGGTAAATGAATCTCATGCCTAATGACAGTTACAGACAAAGCCTCTAGACAAGCCGACCCATATTTTCTATACAGCCCTATAGTGAGCCCACCTACCTTGTACGATGAGGTGGACCCGTGAGGTCTTTGGGTGGTTGTCCGTCTGCACAGAGCAAGTGTAAGGGCCCTCGTCGTATACGTCTACATTTTGGATCTCAATGCTATACTGAGTCTGAGTGTTGCTCAGCAAGACCACGCGGGGGTCCAGACACCATTTGTCATTCCCAGCATAAAGAATTGTGCTACGATTCAGCCAGGCTACCCGGGTGACTCGGTTGTCAATTGTGCACCTATAAGGAAGACCAGAAAGATAGTTAAAGGGGCTTGAAATAAAGTGGGAGCTCTCAGATTCCCTTAGCAAAGCTTGGACATCTTGTCATAATGCACTGTCTTCCTTCCTGTTGTCTCAGTATAATGAAAAAGCAGTAGCTGTGATGTTGATTCACATATGTATGAGATGACCCCACATGCACCACAGTCGAAGAGATACACATACATTTCCTATTCTTAGCTTTATCATAGGTGCACAGTCTTGAATTCAGCAGCAGAGATCTTAGGGGATGATGGCCTGAGAACGATGGCTGCCTAAGACTTCTGTGCCACGAGCAGTTCCAGACTTCTGAGACCATCTGAAATAGGAGAACTTCAAACAGCCTCCCAGTTATAATCCAAAGGCAGCTTTCCGTCCCATAATGGCTGGGGCAACTCTCTACCTCTCCAGACTGTCCATCTTGCCTTTGTTCAAGGACATCAGGGGCGCTCTGGTGGCCTAGTGGCAAGAAGCTGCAACTACAATCCCAGAGGTGCACGGTTCGAATCCACCAGATGCTCTGCCGGGGAAGGAGGGGCAATCTCCTCCTGTACCAGTCAGATCTGATTTGACGGTACACGCACACAAAAATAATAAAATAAAATAAAAAAATAATAATAAAAATAAATTAATTAATTATTTAAAAAAGGACATCAATGGATTATCATAATCACTCATGGTGCTATTCTAGGCATTATGTGACAATTCAATAATGAACTATTCACTACAATCTACAGGTACATTCTACTGGTAAAAGAATTAAGGCACAGAGAATATAAATACTGGAAGAAAAAAGTAGAGATGAGGGTATAAATGGAGGGAGGTTCCTTTTATCTTAACAGAGGAAATCAAGACCTTTTGGTTTTGTTTTGCTTGTTTCTCTTACTCATAGTTGGCATTTCACTTTACAGTATGTTCATAGAGAGCAATGGAAACATCACAGTCCATATACTAGTGTTACAAATAAATTTCAGCAAGCAGTCAAATTTGCAAACAGATCTGAGAATAATGGAGATCAATATTACTTCCAATATAAACTTCCAATCACATAATGAACATATGTCAGACCAGAGACACAAGTTTTACCTAGTAAAGGTGGTGGTTTTCATCCTAAATGATGGAATTTTGACAGTAAACTTCAGAAGTCAGAACTAAATATAAACCACTATCACTTCTACTTACCTCAAAGAAAAATGTTCAGTGACAATTAGACTAAAGGCATTCCATAGAATCTCCATACTGTTTGCATCTACATAAGTAGATTTTTTTTTTCCCTTTCCCCTTTTAAATGAGAGTTCTCCAATTTTTGGAAATTTCCTTTCAAATTCTTCAGCTACTTTTTCCAATATCTGCCTATATTAATCTACCTCTTTCTCCACACCAGATTTGTTCTATAGCTTCAGGCTAAATTCACAAGCACAGCGTTCTTCCGACTATAATGCTGGAAATAGTAGGCACCACAAGATGCATAATAATGCTTCAAATTTATACACTATTTTTATATTCCCAGTCTCACTTTATTCCTGTAACAAATCTATGCACTAGATGGTTTTTATTTATTTTGTGGGTTTTTTTCCCCCTTTTAAATAGCAGGACTATAGTGTTTAGAGTGGTCTAGTAACTTTCCAAAGGTGTAGTCATGTGACTTTTCCAAGCTAGTTAAGTGATGGAGTCACACTCCTCATCCAGATACTCCAGTTCCTGGTCCTGTGAACTTCCTGAAAATGTACAAAGCAGTAATTCTCAGTGAGGGGGTCAAAACCTGCACTGAGCACACAGCTTCCCCAGACAGCCTCTCGCTGCATCCTGTGCTGTGGTCTACTGCCTGTACTGTGTAAATGTCACACAATCATCACAGGCCACACAGGCACAGGTGGAGAGCATCTCTGGGATTTTCTGGGGGAAAATTATTAACCAGAAATAACAATGGTCTGGCATCCAGTGACTTTTTTTTTCCCTGCTTACTGTATCATAAAAAAATCTTTGTTTCATTAATTACCAAATATAGGGAAATATTCATTGAAGCTAAGACACACTTTACAAATTGGCTAACAACACAATGATATTAAGGTATAGAACTGTGATTTAAGGGAAAAAAATTGTTTTCTCAGGAATCTAAGTCAGTGCTCTGACTCTATCTACAACTAAGCCAAACTCATTGCCATTAAGATTTTGATGACAGGACATGGCAGGAGTGACCCATAGAGTTTCCTAATGGAGAAGATTGTTGCATATTTCTGCTGTGGAACAACTATGACCACAGGTGGAAGGCCTTCAGAAGCCCCCCAAGTCCCATCTTCCTAGACCAGACAAAAGGGCCTCATCTGAAAGGGGGGGCCTCCAGAAGCCCCCCAGGTTCCATCTCACCATCCCAGACACAAGAGTCTCAGCTGGAAGGCCTCCAGAAGCCCCTCAGGTCCCATCTCACCATCCCCCATCAAAGGGCTTCCACTTAAAGGTCTCTAGTAACCGCCAGGTCCCGTCTCACCAGGCCAGACACAAGTGCCTCAGCTAGAAGCCCTCCAGAAACCCCCGGGTCCCATCTCATCATCCTGGATACAAGGACCTCCACTGGAAGGCCTCTAGGAGCTCCCCACCCCCACCCCTTTCGTCTTACTAGGCCAGACACAAGGGCCTCAGCTGGAAGGCCAATAGGAGGCTTCCAGGGCCCCAACTGGTAGATTTGAAAAACTGACCTTGCAGTTAGCAAACAAGTGCTTTACTACTGTACCCTATGAACACTTCATCCTCTCCATAGGGCCTTCCAGAAGTACATT
This sequence comes from Elephantulus edwardii, assembly GCF_000299155.1. Lineage (NCBI taxonomy): Eukaryota > Metazoa > Chordata > Mammalia > Macroscelidea > Macroscelididae > Elephantulus > Elephantulus edwardii. The sequence goes on from NW_006399870.1 coordinate 8,430,684, forward strand.
TAGATTATCGTTGTTGTTGTTGTTATTGTTGATAAGTGCCATCGAGTCAACTGCATCTCAAAGTGATCCTATGAACATCATATTGGAAACTTGCCTTATTCAGCACTATCCTCATGACCTCTGTCATGCGTGAGCCTATATTTATAGTTACCACACCAATCCATCTTATTAAGGGTCTTCTTCTATTTCTCTGACCCTATATCTTTCATAGCATTATATTGTTTTTTGCCAAGGACTAGACTTTGGTATTTTCATGAAAATACCATGGACCAGTAAGTACACTTTTATTCTCTAAATTGACATTCTCACACTTTGTACTGTGGGGAAGTCCTTTTATTCTGCATATTTTCCCCAATACAATACATCTTTAATTTCTTAAGTGGCAATAGCATGAGTGTTAAATGAGTATCCAATTAAAATGAAATAGTTGACAATGGTAATCTTTTCTCCATATATTATGCTGTTGCCTACTGGTCCAGTGGTAAGGATTTTTGTTTTATGATGTGCACAGCTGCTGTTTATGCTTTTTAAAAAGGTATTTTTCAATCCTTGATTTTATAAAATTCTTTCATTTGAACTCCAGTCTAATGGACATCACCAAGGCTATATTTCCCAAGTACTAGTCCTTTGTTTCCAATTTTTGCATTCCAGTCACCAACTATTATTAATGCATCATCATTGCATGTTTGATCAGTTTCAGATCGTACAAGTTTAAGTTGCATTTAGACTCAAGCTCCACACAACTCATTATGGCTGAGTAGGAATCAACTTATATCTGACTCCCACATTGGGTTTTCAGAGCCTATAAACCCATGATCATTTAAATTATCCATTCTCATCTTCAACATATCTCAGAATTACTTGGAAAGTCTGTTAAAACACAGATCACTGAACCTTTCTTCCCAGTGTCTCCCATACGGAAGGTTTGGTGTGGAGTCTAAGAATTAACATTTATTACAAATTCTCTAGTGATGCTCATTCCACCAGCCTGAGCCCCAACTACATTCAACATCAGTTTCTGGTAGAATGAGAGTTTACAGAATGAGTGGTCATGAGAATCTGTTTTAAAGCAGTTTCTCATTACTGTATAAGAGAAAACTTCTTACTAAGCAAATATGTTCTGGAAGGCCAGAAATAGATGTCTTCTTTTATCCCACGACAGCAACTTTCCCCCCCAGATATCAAATGAATGGCCACAGTGCAAGAAATATAGCAACAGACTACACTGCCTGAGTAGATAGCTTAGATGTCCACAATGGGTATATATAACACCCTAATAATTAATAGCCACACTTGGACCAGGAGGCAGTCGTCAGAACAGAGCAAGGAAACACTGCATGGTTCAAAATTGGGAAGGGCATACGCCAGGGATGAATCCTAATCTCCATACCTTTTCAACCTATATGCAGAACAGATTATCCGGGAGGCTGGGCTTTATGAAGAGAAACATGGGGTCAAGATTGGTGGACGATTTATCAACAATCTGCGTTATGCGGATGACACAACCCTGCTTGCTGAAACTGAAGAGGACCTGAAGCATCTGCTGCAGAGTGTCAAGGACTGTAGCCTACAATATGGATTGAGGCTCAATGTCAAGAAGACAAAGATTCTCACCACTGGACCAATTGGCAGCATCAGGATAGATGATGAAGAAATTGAGATTGTATACAGCTATAGTTTGCTTGGCTCCATAGTCAACAGTCTTGGCACCAGCAGCCAGAAAATTAAAAGGCGCAATGCCATGAAAAGTCTGCTGTTAGGGACCTCTCCAAAGTGCTGAAGGGCAGTGGTGTCTCTCTGGAGACTAAGGTGTGTCTGATACAAGCCATGGTCTTCGCAATCACTTGTTATGCATCAGAGAGTTGGACAAGGACCAAGGAGGATAGAAGGAGAATAGATGCCTTTGAGCTGTGGTGCTGGAGAAGAGTATTGAGAATACCATGGACTGCTAAGAAAACAAACAGATTTGTCCTGGAAAGGGTTAAACCGGGTGGCTCCTTGGAGGCAAGGATTCTGAGGCTCCATCTAACATACTTTGGACATGTTGTGAGGAGAGACCGGTCCTTAGAGAGGGACATCATGCTTGGAAGCGTGGAGGGACAGTGCAGGAGAGGAAGGCCCTCTATGAGGTGGACTGATTCAGTGACTGAGATAATTGGGATGGGAGTGTCAGAGACAGTGCGATTGGCACAGAACAGAGCGGAGTTTAGGGCTGTTGTACATAGGGTCGCTATGAGTCTCAAGCGACTCGACAGCACATAACAACAACAGCAATAATTAATAGAGAGAACTGCCTTGAACTGTCTCATGAATGTCCAATTATTGAAAACTGACTGAAGCAGCTGGAGGGGTGGGGGTGGCCACTTGCAAATCCACTAACATGCTGAATGTAGCCAATTTCAATCTGACTATGTAGGCCTTGTGTTGCATTACACAGGAAAGTTGGCATATTGCTAGCTGTGATTTTGGGCATATACAAGGTCATGTTTGTATGTTCAAACTGTCAGTACTGGTTATCAGTCTTGCTGAATCCCCACAGAATTATTGCTGGCTTCTGTGGAGATGGATCAAAATGGTAGCTTGGCAGACAAGCTCTGTCACCTCCTTCCACCAGCCCCTCTGTCTCATTTATCCAGTATCCACAATCGTGAAGAGGAGACGTTTCTTGTAGTTTAAGAAAAATGACCATAGTTGCTTTCTCAGCTGTCACAAACACTTTGGTTGGCAGGAGTGGGCAGACAAGGTCTGGTGTGAAAAATTCAGTTCAGTCTCTCTCTTCTCAGAGACAACTCTTTAAAAAGTTCTCCTGAAAAATCACTTTACAGCCACTATGATATTCTATCTCCTCAGGAAGGATCTGATAAATGAGCAGTGACTAATCTGGGTCAGATTTGAATGTTTGAAGACAGACATGGTCACAGGTCATTGTGAAAATGGCCACAACAACAACAACAAAAAAAAAAAAGATGAGGATATACAAATGATAGGACTGTCCAGGCTAAATTTTGACATTATCTCACCAACCTCCTCCACTACACAAATTTGAGAGGCATCCGTCTCCTCCCTCCAACATCCTTCCTTCTACTTAATTGTCACATGTATAAGGAAAAGAGAAATGACCTGTGTATACTCCCAAGTTCTGAGATGAATCCTGAAACTCCCAACTCCCCAAATGTCAAACTATTTACAGATGTGATGGCCTCCTCTACCTCCCTAGCTGCAATGTCTGTCATCCAGTTTCTTCCCAACACGCAGCCCCCAGCCAGTGAGCAGCTTCAGTGTTTCTGTGAATGGCTTCCACCTGCACCAGTCCTGAGACCCTCCCCCTTGTCTTGTATGTGGCCCCGAGGTGAGACCAGTTTTGACTGATCTAACTTCCTGGGCAGAAGGTAGGTAGATTTGCTCTCTAGTATTATGCCACCGCAAACTCTCTTATAAACAAAGCAAGGATACACTGCATGGTTAAAAATCAAGCAAAGAGTTTTTCAGGGATGTGTCCTTCATACTTTTTCAGTCTATATGTGGAACAAAACATTCAGAAGGCTGAATCTGTAAGCAACTGAGTACTTTAACCATTGTGTCACAAAGGCTCCTAAAGTAAGCATAACAGTGTGTGTGTGTGTGTGTGTGTGTGTGTGTGTGTGTGTGTGTGTGATTCATTTGAAATTTGGGGATATAGAGTGTCAAAATTTGAAAAATACGTTTATACTGGTTGTAATATGCAGATTTTTATGAATAAAATGTATTTTCCAAATATCAATTAAACAGAGTTCTTAACTTTAAAAAAAAAAGCAAAAACAACAACAACAACAAAATAACCAAAATACCTATGTGTGGTTGACCAGAAGTGCACGCAGCCACATATATTTCTACTACACTGTGACTTGAACAAAACATCTAAAGAGGTTGCAGAGTAGAGTATACTCGGGGTGAGGGTGGGGGTGGGGGTGTGCGGGAAGGATTGTATACCAATGAAGGAGTTTTTCTTTTGCTTTTCAAGGAGAAGAGCGAACTGGGGGTGAGGATGGGGTGGCAGGGAGAAAAGTGCAACAATGAATGAATGGAAATTAAAAATCTGTGTAGATGTTCATTGAAATTAATAAAAAAAAGAGAAAGCTTCTATACATGCTATTTTCTGTTCCAAAGTTCCAAAGATACAGTTATTTATAAATTTATCTTTTGTTGATAAAAAGAGTAACACTACTGTACTTTATTTGTGTAGAAAGGAATAGATAAAAAAAGCAAGTCCAGTACCTGTGTCATGAAAACAAGACCACATAAATATGGGCTCAAGCTTGTTTTACATTTGGAATTGGTGAAGAGAGAGAGAAATTGAAAGAAAAATGCCAGAAATGCATCTGTGTAAAACTTTCTAATGATGGGTCAAAAGAGTATTGATATAAAGAAGAAAAAAAAGAAAGAAAAAAACACCTATTGTAGAAAGGAGAAAAATCCAGGCTTGAGTTTTTTAAACACACCTGTCGGAAGATCTATGAACAATAATAGACCAAATAGTGTGTACTGCAACCACTCCTTTGATAAAAAAATGATCTTTTAAACTGCTTTTGAAAAGCAGCATGGTTCAGGTAACATTAGAGACAATAGTGAAATGAGTGCTTCAATCCACAGAACTATTCCAGCTGCCCCTAAATTCATTCTTGGGTTTGTTCTGTGCCCTACTCCATCCCTCAAGCTTCACAGAAATCATTACATGACTGGCTTCAAACACAGATGCTCATGTAGCTGGCATTTCATTTCCTCTGCTAGTCTTGCTTTAGAAAGAAAGTGGTTTCTAGGAAAATAAGCAAACAGACAGTGATGCTTCCTCACCACCTTGCAGAGAATTAAAAATAAGCAATAGAGGTATAAGATATACACCTTTGTTGTCTATATTAGGTAAGCTTTGTTTGCAACTGGAACATTGAAACGGCTTATGACTAAATGGGTAGAAAGCTCTGTTGGCCTGGTGGGTAAGAAGTCATGTTGCCAACCCAAAGGAATTGGGGTTTGAATTAGGCAATTTTTCTTAAGGAGAAAGATGGGCATCTCCATCCACATGATTGATTTACAGCTCCTGCAAACCTGCTGGAGGCTGTTTCAACTAGACATCATTGAGGTGAGTTGAACTCACTTGAGTTGAAATGAGATTGACTAGCTTTATGCTAGAAAAAAAGACTTCCCTAGCAAGAATGCTAATTTTGATTCCATAAGAATTCCCCCTGCTTTGGGATTTTTTTTTTTTAATCTAGTAGCTTATTTACAAAATTAGAATACATTGCTTTCAATAACAAATTCTTTCAATTTCCCTCTTATGGATTTTTTTTTTATTTTTAGAAAAACTAATCATATGATAACATTTTCTAATACTGGTTTTTGCCATTTAGAGACAGGAGGACTCAATTGTTTACAACAAAACTGACATCTCTCAAACATTCTAGGTTTTATGTTATATAAAAAAGTGTGTGGTATAAAAACTTTCAAGTTATGAAAACTATGGCAATGCTGGCAATAGTTTCTTAGGACAGAGGGAAAATTGTGGCCTGACAAACAGACAAGAATACATGTATACACCCAAGAATACATGTATACACTATTTAACAAATGGCTGTAATCAGAGGTAGTGAGCACAGACAGGTTTGAAGTCAGACTGCTTGCACTCTCAGTCCACAGAAAATGCATCTGATCTCATGGTATTTTATATCAACCACTGGCAATAGGAACCATGGTGGCGTTAAGGACTGGACTATTAACAAAAAAGTTTGGTGATTTGAACCAATCATTGGCTCTGCAGGAGAAAAGAAAGGTGGTTTTTTTCCTTAAAAATTACAGTCTGGAGAACACTATGAGGCTGATGTATTCTGCTATTGAGCACTACTAAAAGTGGAATTGATGAAATTGTTTACAATGACAACAAGGCAACAGAAAGAAAAAACATCTCCTACTTTGTAGTTTAAAATTCAGGAAGATGTGTGTCAAGGTTGTATCTTCACTATACCTATTCCATATATATGTTGAGCAGTAATCTGAGATGCTGGACTATAGGAAAAAGAATGTGGCATCAGGGTTGGAGAAGAGTCATCAACAGCCAGTATTATGCTCATGATTTAATTTTGCTTACTGAAAGTGAAGAGGATTTAAACCATAGTCTTTAGTATGAATTATACCTCAACATAAAGAAAACAGAAATCCTCATAACTGAACAAATAAGCATCATGGTAAATGGAAAAAGATTGAATTTGTGAAGGAATTCCTTTTACATAGACCCACTATAAATATATATGGAAGCAGCAGTCAAGAGGGAGGAAAAAGGTCATATTGTACTAGGCAAATCTGCTGTCAAGGATCTCTTTTGTAAAGATAAACAGCTTTGGAAATTCTTCAGGCAGACTGGAAGAGATCCATATTTTTCCCCATTCCCCCCCAAAAAAGTGATTCAGAAGAATGTGGAAATTATTGAACAATGTCATTAATATCACATGAAAGCAAAATCTTGTTAAAGATTATCTAAAATTGACTAGAATATGCCAGCAATACAAGCTGGATTGAGAAGATGCTGTGGCCCTAGGGATATCATTGGTGGTAGTAGATGGATTGTGACTGAAAGTAGACAGCACCAGAAAGGTGTCTATTTGTATTTTACCAACAATGCAAAGATATCAGATTGTGTGGATAAACAACAAATTGTAACTAACTTAAAGAAGAATGAGAATCCCATTTCACATGATTGTACTCATGTGAGACCACATCTTGCCTGGATTTACAATCAACACTCTTGGCACCAGCAGTCAGGAAATAAAAATACAAGTTGCTTTGAGAAAATCTATGTCAAGAATATTTCCAGAGTGCTAAATGGCAATGATTCCAGTTTAGGGACTAAGGTGTATACCTGATCCAAGCCACAGCCTTCTCAATGACTTACTATGTATCTAAGAGCTGGACGAACAGAAGAAGAATGTATGCCTTTGAGTTGTGGTGCTGGAGAAAAATATTGAACATACCATGGACTGCCAAGAGAATAAATAGATATATCCTGAAGAAGATGAAACCAATTTGCCCCTTGGAGGCAAGGACTTTGTGGTTCCATCTCACATAATTTGGGTATACTACCCAGGATAATAACCCAGGATAATCAGTCCGTGGAGAAAGACATCATGCTTAGAAGGGTGGAGGGTCAGTATAGGAGAGTAATACCCTGGATTAGACAGACTGATACAGAAACGATGGCAATGGGGTCAGGTGTGTCAGAGACTGTAAGGTTGGTTCAGGATAGTGTAAGCTTCACAGCCATTATTCAAAGGGCCACTATGAACAGCCATTATTCAAAGGGTCACTATGAGTCATAACTGACTCCAAGACATATAATAAGAACAATTCTACCAATATGAGTTGGAATCAATTGATTGACAGTGGGTTTGTCGTTGTAGTTGTTATGTGCCATTGAGCCGTTTGTGACTCATAGAGACCCTATGTACAATAGCCCTAAACTGTGCTCTGTCCTGTGCCAATCGCACTGTCTCCAATACACCCATCCTGATTACCCCAGTCACTGAATCAGTCCACATCATAGAGGGTCTTCCCCTCCTGCGCTGTCCCTCCAACCTCCCAAGAATGATGTACCTCTCCAAGGACCGGTCTCTCCTTACAACATGTCCAAAGTATGTCAGATGAAGCCTCAGGATCTTTGCCTCCAAGGAGCAGCCCAGTTTAGTTTGGATTTTATTCAAATCAATTTTAAATATGGTTTTATTTTCTATTAATTTTGCAAAAAATTTTAATGATTTGTTCTCCAGGCCATTATTTGTTGAACTGCTATCCAAAAGACAGAATTTAAAGTCAGCAGCTCCTCTGTGGGAGAAAGATGAGGCAATCTGCTTCTGCTAAGCTTTACAGCCTTGAAAATCTGACAGTGGGTTATTTTGAGTGTAACTGACTTAATGGCAGTGGGTTGGTTTAAGTTTTTATGTGTTTATAGCAAGCTGTGCATGCTTTACTTTTCTGTGATATGTGGAATTCTAAAAAGAGAGACTATATCATATTTATTTCAAGAACCATAAACATAATAACTCTGAGTTTCCTTCAGATCCATTTTTATCTCAGTAAGCATTATGCACCATGCTACAGAGTGGTAGTAGTTTACTTAGCAGAGAAAGGGTGAACAAAGAACGTCAAGCAAGAGGAAGAGTCTAGACAAAGGATGGTGGGTACGTGACAACATTCTATTATATTTGGGGGGAAATGAGAACTCAGTTTGCATGCAGTGAACATTTTGTTGAATAAAAGAAGGCTAACAAGACATGAGCTCAGATATTTAATGAACTGCCATTCATGTTGCCCTTCCAGGCCCAAGGTTGGCTGGACTGCATGATGGCCTGCCTTCTAGGCTCCCACTGGATTCACCAATGGGAAGAAGTGGCAGAAGATGTCATGAATGAGGAAGGAACAGGTCTTAGACTGCTTCTTTCACTGACTTTGTCAGTTTGTCAACCCCTCCCCAGGGTTGTCAGAAGTAGACTCTTCCCAACCATAGATCACGGGTGTTAGCAGGAGTCCATCTCCACACAACTCACACTCTTTGGTGGGATCTACAAAGCTTTCTCTTATTAGTCTTCAAGCATGGTAGTGTTAATAATGCCCTGGTTTAACCAACCCAAACTCTGAGGTGTCCCTTGCAGTTTGTCTATGCACCTCTGTAAAGATGAACTTTACTAAATGCTCTTTAAATTACTCAATTTAAGTATGCTACTTCTATGCAGCAATAAGGATGCTACAAATAGGTTATGCAGATTGTGTATCTATTCCTTTCAGAATGCCCTTCCTTTCACTCATTTGATTATAGTCTTCATTATTTATCCATTATTTTCCTACTCTTCTCATGTAAATAAGAATTGTTAGACTTTAAAAGGGGAACTTTAAAATTTCTCCTTTACAAAAGGAGGGAGGAAAGTGTGCATGAATGAATGAGTGAATAGTAGTTTTTAAAGTTATGTTTCAACTTGGGTAAGCCATGATTCTCTCTAGTGTGGCTTACTTTATACCACCTTCCATTCTGTGATCACATGTGAGTAGACTATGAGATGAAAGGGGGCTTTGCTTGGGGAGGTGTTGCCTGTATCCAACACATGTAGATGTTCTGGCAAAACCTGTATTTTCTCTACATCCTGTATTTGCTTGTCATTCTCTGAGAGCTCTTTGAATGTGAAAATCCTTGAACTCGCAAACTCACCTGGAGATTTTAGATTTGCCAGATGGGATAACAACACCATGTCATAGCAGTGTGCCACTTGAGCTGAAGATTCATTTCTTTGAAATCAATCCATTTCAGTCTATCTCTCAGTCTCTCTTTTCTCCTAAACAACTCAAGTAATTGTTGTCAAGTCAGAATCTACTCACAGCTGGCCCTCCAGTGTGTTTTCAGAGGTTGTAATTCACACAGGAGAAGTGTGGCCACCTTTCTCCCACAAAGCTGGTGGATTCAAACTGTCTGATTTTGGATTGGTCATATATTTCTTATCCACTAGGTTATCAGTGCTCCAACTCATAGATAGATGATAGATAGATAGATAGATAGATGATAGATAGATAGATAGATAGATAGATAGATAGATAGATAGATGATAGATAGATAGATAGATAGATAGATAGATAGATAGAGATAGAGATATTCTCTCTCCATACCTATTTAATCTGTATGCTGTGCAAACTATTTGAGAAGATGGACTCTATAAAGAGGAATGTGGCATCAAGATTGGAGGGAAAAATTATCAGTAACCTGTGTTATACATACAACACAATCTCGCTTGCTGAAAGTGAGGACTTGAAGCACTTCTTGAAGAAGATCAAGGAATGTAGTCTTTGGTATGGATTATACCTCAATGTCAAGAAAACAAAGACTAAAAACAGAGACAAAACTGGACTAATAAGTAGCATCATGATGGATGGAAAGGAGATTGAAACTGTTAACAGCTTCATCTTGCTTGGATCCACAATTAATACCCTTAGTATGAGCAGTCAGGAAATAAGGAGAAGCATTGCACTGGGAATACCTGCAGTTAGGGACCATTCAAAATTATTGAGGAGTAGTGATGTTAATTTGAGGACGAAGGTGCATCTGATTCAGGCCATAGTCTTTCTGATTACTAGCTATGCATCCAAGAGCTGGACAACAAACAAGGATAACAGAAAAGGAATTGATGCTTTTGAGCCATGGTGTTAGGAAAGAGCACTGAACATCCCATTGGCAGCCAAGAGATTGAAGAGATATGTCTTGGAAAGGGTGCAGCCAGGGTACTCTTTGGAGGCAAGAATGATGAGGCTTTGCCTCACATACTTTGGACATGTTGCTAGGATATGATACTGGTAAGGGCCAACAAAGAAAAGGAAGACCCTCAACCAGGTGGATTGATATGGTAACTGCTGCAATGGGTTCTTATGTTTCAGAGAGTATGAAGATGGCACAGTATAGAACACGGTTCAAATCTTTTGTTCATAGGGTTGCTATGAGTTGTGCTTGACTCAACAGCACCTAACAACAATTATATGTATGTATATATTTCAAGTCCTGCTATGAGAATTCTCTGCTATAGGAATTCCACATCAGCCTGGAGAACTCTTAGCACAGTGTCAGGCAGGATGTTTAGGTCTGGGCTTCCAAACACTTTGATTCATTCTACCTCTAGAGAACAGGGAAGGAGTTAAAATTCTGGGTCCCTTTTTTATTCACTTTGGCACTTCTCAGGCTTCTCTGTGGTTTTGCTTCTAAAGGTTCTTGTCTTTGACTCTCTTTAGAGCCTGCCTGGAAGCTACAGGCACCTCTTTGCACCCTCTCACAGAAAGATATGTCTGGGATTTGTGTCCCTCCAGGGTAGCCCAGGGCTGGCTGACTGGCACAAGCTTATAAAAGTCCAGCTCTTTTTAACGCCAGAGTTTTCCTGCAGAAGAAGGTTGAGCTACCCCTTGTGAGTCTCTGCCTGAAGCAGTTCCTTTGCCTGGCTGTCTGCCATCCATTTCCAGGCTCCTCCACTCTTTACCAATTTCTCCTGAGACTGCATTTACAAGTTACACAAATTCTCATCTTAGATTTGCTTTTTGGAGACTTAAAACCAAGAGAATTCTTAGTCTGTAATTTTCACAAAGGCTTTTTGACTTTGAGAAACCTCTAAGGAAAGGGAGTATGATATCCTTGGGAGGTTACAAGGAGGTTTAACATCCTTGGGAAACTTTCCCTTGGAGAGGAAGTAGGTGAGGAAGAAACAGCAACCAGAGATCTGAAAGGGAGCAGGGGGCCAATAAACAGCTCTCCAAAGACCACAGACATTTTTGTACTCTGGAGCAATGGCACTAAGGGAAATGCAATCTAGTTTGGCAGAAATACTATCCAGGCCACCTGGAGAAATGTTAAGGGGTTTGTTGGTGGAGAAAGCATTTGGGAGTTAGGAGTCTTACAGAGGAACTGAACCCTACATTTGTCCTAAATAAATGACAAAAATGTAAGAAGATATTACAAGAAGGAGAAAAGTGTGTTTAACAGAGTGTTCCGTTTAAGTTTTCTTCTTTTCAGTTCTAATGAAGAAGACCATGACTAGAGGCCAGGAGTGGGGCTCTACGAATGTGTAGAGGGAAGAGAAGTGAGAATAAAGACAACAGTCAAGTCACAGGGGCCCTGGACAGCTGCGTGGGGGATTCTGCTCTTGTCTGGAGTTGGTGTTAGCAGCCTTCAGTCAGCCTGGTGACCTCTCGTTTGACAAAATGAAATGCCACCCAGTCTTATTTCACCTGCCTGACAATTGGGATGCCTGAGCTTACGCAGTGGTTATGGGGCAAACACATCTCATGGAAGCCTTCTCTAATTTGATGAACTCTCTGCTTTACTAACTGCAATGTTAAGCTTATCTATAGTCAAAATTCAAACTCACTGCCACTAAGTCAGAAGTGACTTATAGTTGACACATTAGTAGGTTTTCAAGGCTGTAAATCACAGGGAGGAGACTTGGTTTTTTTTCCTTTGGAGAGGCTGGCAGACTCAAACCACAGAGAGGCATCACTGTTGGGTCAGAAGCATGATTCCTTATAGACTAGACCTCCCGAGCTCCATATACACATGTAGATATATAACATTAAATACATGAGTGCATGGTATGTATCTCTATACCTATAACAGTAAAAGACTATTGAAGAATATCTCAGGTGACCAAATAACCTGATAAAAACCACACTGGAGATTACTGAGGCAGCACACAAGACAGAGAAGACAAGGGTTCCTGTAAAAATATTACATAATAAGGTTTCCCCTTTTCCCAAAAGTTTCTCCTTCACAATATGCTTCATTTTATTCATACTAAGAGATATCCAGAAAGACACCATCCTTCAGGTATTCTACACTATCCTATAGGATCAATTTAAAGAAGGCTGGCAGCAGGACCAGAGTGCCAGGGATTGTTCTCAATGCATAGGACCCATATCAATTCTTCAAGCTGTTCAATAAGCTTTCAATGCACAATGGCTCATCAAGGCCCATCCTGTCACTATCTTCTGAATTGTATGTCTAGCTCCTGAATACCTACTATGTGTCAGGTGTTGTGCTCACACTTAAAGAAGAGCAGAGGCAACATAGACTCCAAGGCACCACAGTTAATTGATAAGAGGGGTAGAACAAAGCAAGATCATAACTCAGGAGTGTAATGACTGTTGTAATGCTGTTGTAATGAGATATTAAAGAATGACATATAAAAGATACAAGTGCTGGGGAACCTAAGGTGTCAGGAAATGTCTTATGAAAGTTGTCTATCTTTCGATGAGAACTTAATAAAGGGACACACAATGTGCAGATGAAGAGCCCAAAGAGGCTAAACCTATTGAATAGTTTTGTTTGTCAGTCTATGGCCATGAAGCTGCTTAGTTCAATAAAGCCCTGAAATCACAATCCATGCCTACTAGTTTCTTAACCTGAGACAAAACAATGGTGCTTCCTGGGGTTAGTGGAGAGTTTGCAACGAATTCTCTAAATGTGTGGCTGCTTGTTAGGTGTTTCTTGAGATTATAACAAGATTTTTGTCACCTGGAAGTTGCCATGAACTCATACATCTAACTCCCAGGCTCTTGTTTGGGAGAGGAAGAAGCTGTGCTCAGCACTGGGCTGGCTTCCAGGGCGTCAGGGAACCTGCATCCTTGTTCCATGACCAGATCTGCTGTGTGACAAGAGTGCATCCTGAGACTATTTGTGATTCCCTCACCAGGCATCAGATGGGGAAAAGATGGTCTGTCTCACACCTTCCTTATGTTTTAATGAGAGTTAAGGTAAGGCCTTTGGAGAAGGGCCTGTGCGCGACTCTATACACACACACTGTGTTAACGTGTATGCATCGTCCATGGTAAAATCAGTGTGCTCTCTCCAGTATTATTTTTCAAGTAATCAAGTGCATGTCTTCATCACTGTGTTCATCATTATTAAACATTACTTATTGCACTTTTATGTCTTTGGAGAGGCAGTGCTCACACTCCAGATGAAAAAAAAAATTGTCCTTACTCTTTGTATTTCTAGAATTTAAGGTATGATGAAGATAACATATTTAAATGAAAGAAAGCACAGGCAAACGAATGGGGAACATAAGGTACATTCATACATATACCTGGTGACAACGATGGAGGTACAGGGGTAATGCTGCCCAAATGCAGGAAGCCCATAAGAAAGAGCCTTTGCCTCCTCCCTCATCCCATGTCTCCTTGATGACTTGCTCGGTGGGTTGCTGTTGTGTACAATCAAGTCAGAAGATACCCAAAACAGACCCTCCTGGGAGGTTTTTTCAAAGGCAGTGAAATTGAACGGGAGGAGACTGCCCATCTTTCTCCCATGAAGCAGCTTATGAAGTCTAGCCATGTACGTTTGAGTTGGCAGCACAGTTCCTTCCCACTTACCCACCAGATCTCTCTTTGCTGAGTGGGCAAGTGAGACCAATGTCAGCTGCACATGTTAGGGGCACATGCATGTCCCTGAGTACCCTGGCCACTCCTTTAGAAGTCATTTCCTCTAGCCAGTGCGGGACAGATAATAATCTAAGACTCCAAGTGCTTCTGGTGATATTCTCGCCTAACTAGGTTCTGCAGAAAGTGACTGGAAGTGGACTGTCTAAGAGCTGGTCCTATTTTTCTGAATACCTCACTCATCACTCCTAGAAGCATCACTGCCCAGCACAGATTATTCCCTCATTTCGTTCCAGGTGACCACCTTCTAGATACCTGCCAGTGATGGGACAGAATTAACCCTCCTGTCTCCAGGACAGTCTTAGCCCACTCTAGGTTGCTCTTTACCTCCGGACAATGTAACTGTCTCTAACCTATCCTTTCCTTCTGCCAGAAGGCACTTCCTCACAAATCCACCAATGGCCTGCTTACTCAGAAAGTCCACAGTTCCTGCTGCTTCCAGTAAGAAAAATCATGCCAGTATCATTTGCCACACATGGAAGTTATTCCCTTGCATACATCCTCAGCCTCATTTAAACTCATTCTCTTCAGATACTGTATTTGCGGTCTGCAGTTTTCTTGTGGTTTCAACATGGGCACTGTCTCCAGCCCTGAAACTTTGCTCCAGCAGGTACCTCCTCTGGCTTTACCACCAGATACCTCTCTGGCAGTACCACCACTCACTTTCTCTGCAGCTTCACAAGGTTGCATTGACACCTTCCACTCCACAATGGTGTTTTACACAGCTGTCACCACAGATCACATCACAGTATGATTGTGAAAGCAGAGTAGCATATTTTATTTCTCTTTATCCTGTTTGCTTAGCCTTTCATACCTTCTGTCCTCCCCACCCCCACCCCACGGGACCACATCCATCATCACAGTCACCCAGTAAGTGACTTGTTGCCTTAAGAAAAAATACAGGTAGCAGGAAATCACCTAACCTGATATTGTCCCTGAACAACAGGCAGCCTTTTGAACAGCCTAAGCCCTGGCACGTCTGGTGGTTCTCCACGTTACTCACACAGGGCTGCCTGAAAACTCACATGCCAGCCTCTGCATTGTGTGGAAGCTGCATCACTGGAAGTCACACAGCTGGCTGCATGAGTAATAGACACTTAGGTGGAAAGACAGAATGAAGTAGGCATTTCAGAGGAAATGTTTGTTAATTAAGCAGAATAAAATAGCAGCTCAAATCTTAAGTGTGTACAACAACATGTAAAGTCCTCTCACATATATATAACTGGTATCTTTTGGAATCATGATAACAAAGCTGAAGACAGAGAAGGGTCTCTAATCCCAAATGGGAACCATCTCAACTGTGTGATCTTGGACAAGTCACTTCCACTTCCCTGTTCTCAGTGTCCTTATCTGTGTAAGACAGAGTGGTCACTCGGTGTCCCTGGAGCGCCCTCTTGAGTGGCACAAACAATTAAGTAATGCACTACAAGTCACATGATTGGTGGTTCAAACCCACCCTAGAGTGTCTGACATAAGGGTTGGTGATCTGCTACCAAAATGCTACAATTGTGAAAATCCTGTGGGTCAGTTCTACTCCACACATAGGGTCACCAGGAGTCATCTCCACCACACTCACCAGGACAATGAGGTCTCATCTCCTCCATTTACATCTGCTTAGGTTACCACTGCCCTAAGATGATTCCTGACAAACCCACTTATTTCCAGATGTGCTCTTAGCACTTCAATAACCCCCATGTTTTTTGTGGAGCAGAGTTATCTAAAACTCTTCCTTTCTTTGCCAAGGTGAAAAGAAAGAAAAGAAGTAATGGAAATGAAAGAGAACTTGGACTAGAATTGTAAAGGCAGAGTTGCTAATAGCTAAACTGCAATCAATGCAAACATCCTTTTACTTCTTATGCAAATTGTTGGGAGAAAAAGGGGTATAAGTGCGAAAGAGCATGCTTTATTTCAGTTCAACAGGACACAAAGAAATCAAATGAGATTAATTAGAATTTAAATGCATGGAGTAAAATTAGCAACCAGATTGCTCATTTCATTGTAATTATCTAGGCAATTTCAAAATGGTCAAAAGGACTATATTGCAGAATTTCTCCCTTCCACCTTGGACATACATTCCACTCTCTTTAGCACTGTGGTTTCTTATTCTTTTTATCATCAAGTCAGAACCAACTCATAGGGGTCTTTCCATTGGATTTCTCATACTCTAAATCACACAAGAGGAGACTATTTTTCACTCACGGAGTCACTTGTTGTTGTTAAGTGCCATCAAGTAAAGCACAACTCATAGCAACCCTATGAGCAACAGATCTGAACCCTGTCCTATCCTTTGTCGTGCTAATTATCGAGAAGAGGTTGCCCATTTTTCTCCCAAGGAGCAACTGGTAGATTCTAACCACTTGTTTTTGGGTTGGCTGTGCAACTCCTGCTTTCAATTAAGGTGGTGGTTGGTGGTAGCATCACCTCAGTTACAATCCATAATGACCTTGTGAACAATAGATCTGAGCTCTGTCCTATCCTGTGTCTTCCTCATCATTACTGATAGATATATATTGAGCTCATTGCTGCAGCCCCTGTGTTAACTCTTCTGTTGATGGTCTTCCTCTCTTTTGCTGATCCTCCACCTTTCAAGCATGTCATCCATTTTGAAAGAACAATTCTACCTATAAATATTCCTAAAGGATGTAAAATGAACAGTCCCGATCCTTGACTCTAAGGAAACTTTAGCAGATTTGAACTGTCAGAGAGGTGCAGCCTTAAAGCTAGCAGTCCAATTCTCTGCACACAATGCTACCAGTGCTTCCTGTATCTGTATTACAGATCACTCATTTGTGGTAATGATTTTCATCTCTCTAGAAAGCTAATCAGGTCTCCTTCTGAGGCTTTCCTCTGTCCCCATCCTATTAATCAATTGGCTTTCAGGGGCTTGTGAACCAGTCTACCAGGCTACCTTCAGGAGACCAGTCACCTCTGGAGGATGTCAATCTTAGATTCAGCTCCTCTCTCTTGCTAAGAAGAGTTTAAAGCTCATCTTGTACTCTCAAAATCCTCTCAGACTTCAGCATTAAAAATCATTTTAGCTAATAATTAAAAAGCACTTTGATTGTTCAAGCCTCACCAAAGCCTGCTAAAAAGACCCAGAGAACATCTAAAGAGAAAGAGATGGTGGCCCAGTTACCTGCAGGGGCTAAGATCATTCTTAATAAAACATCTGAGCCAAACTGCACAGGAAATTCTGGAAAGGAGAGGTAGATGAAGTAGGGAGAATGGAACATGAAAAAGAGTAGAGGAATATCACATACTGCTTCCATAACGTAGTTCATGCAGCTCTACAGAGTCGAAGCCACACGTCGGTTCTTACCATGTATGCTAACTACCACACATATAAGACACAATTAGAATTAATTGACTGGAGGATGCAGGTACGTGTGTATGTGTAAGAAAAAGAAATCATATCAAATCAAATAAATGATGTGACTACTATGGAAAATAGTTTGGCTATTTCTCAAAAAAATGAATTTGGAGTTATCATGTGATTTAGCAATCTCAAACACATAAAAGATGGAAGAACAAAAACAAAACTCTGCACTGGGTTTCATCACACGTCCCAACAGATAAAATGTGAAAACAACTGAAGTTTCCATCAACAGATGGGTGAACAAACAAGATGCATAAATACAATAGACTCCTACCCAGTGATAAAGAGAAAGAAAGTTTTGATGCACAGCACAACATGGTCAACCTGGGAAATACCATTCTGAGCAAATAAATACATTGCAAAAGGACAAATATTGTATCAGCTCACATAGAAACAACATATATTTAGTGTCTAAATGGTGGTGGAGAGAACAAGGATTTTCTGCTTAAAGAGTATTAAGCTTGTGTTAATGGATGTGGAGTAGTATAGAACAAATAAGTCTGTCCTGAAGAGGAAGAAGTCAGGTTGCTTCTTGGAGACAAGGATTTTGAAACTCTGTACCACACACTTCAAGCATGTTGTAAGGTGGGACAAAGCCTTGGAGAAAAAGCTTATGCTTGGAAGGGTAGTGTGTCAGCTTAGGAAAAGAAGACCCTGGATGAGATGGATTGACACAGTGTCAGTGGTCATGAGGGCTGATGTGTCAGAGACAAATTGGCTCCAGATACGGCCAAGTTCAAAGACACTGTTCTATAGGGTGTTTTGAGTTGTAGTTGACTCGATGGCATATAACAAGTGGAAATGGTTGCACAACTTGAAGAATATAATCGTCTGTCTCTGAATTGATCACAGTAAAGCTGCTGAGTGGTGTATATCACATTGCTCACATTTTCATCACATTTTTAAAAAGAACAGAACAACAATACAAATACAAATTTAATTTCCTTTTTTACTTTAAAACAGAGTAAGCAGAAGGGTGTAAACTAAGCTAATACTTAACTTCTAGGTGGACATGGAAAACCAATCTATGATCTATCCTTAGAAATTACATTTTTTAAAAAAATACATATATTCATCTCATATTCTTTAGGCACATCCTTAGAAAACAACATCACGCTTGGAAAAACAGGGGAGCAGTGAAATAGAGGAAGCCCTTCAAAGAGATTGATTGATTCAGTGACTGCAGCAATGGCTCAAGCATGTCAGAAATTATGTACATGGTACAAAACAGGACAGGGCTCAGATATGTTGTTCATAGGGCTGCTATGAGTCATCCTTGACTCAATGGCACATAGCAAAAACAACATTATATTTTATATGTTTGTTGTTGTGCTTGTTGTGTACAACAGAGTGGGAACCAATCCATAGCTGACCCTTCAATGGGTTCTCTGAGGCAGGTAATTGCATGGAAGGAGATTGCTCATCCTTCTATGGAGCAGCTGGTGGCCTCAAACTCCATTCCTTTGGGATTACAGTGCAGCTAGACTGCCAGAGCATCCTTTTATATGCGTAATATGTAAATGTATGTATATATTCCAAACTAATAATGGAAACCTAGAAGGTGTCCATGATTTTTTTCCAAGTTTCTTAGAGGTCTGGTACAGAGACTCAAGTTGCAATGGTGAAATGAGGGAATTGTACTACTAATTCAAAGCCAGTGTCTCCCTGGCAGTTTGAAGCCACCAGTAGCTCTGAGGGAGAAGGCTGAACAATCTCCTTTGGTGATATTTATAGCCCCAGAACCCCTGGGAAGGCAAGTTAGAAGTTGATTCTGACTTGACAACAAAGCGAGAGACAGGGTGCATTTTCAGCCCATTTCATATCTCACTGTTGACCAATTCGGGCACTTCTGATACAAGTCTGCACAAAAATCTGTGAAACTATCTGCTCCATTGGCTCTAAAACTGTCACTAGGTATCATTCTTATGCAGCAATATACATTTTATGACTTTGGCCTTTCTGAAAATGCAAATCATTCTGATGCCAAATACCTATGTGAGTACCTACAAACTCATGTTCTAGATAAGACACCTAACCAGAACCACCCCCCTCCCACGCAGGTGCTTGCACACAAAATGCCTTTACAAATAGCCCATCAGCAGGTGCATTTAGAAAGAAGAGACATCTGTAAATACCCCTTAATATCAACCATCACCAAGAAGAGACTCCATACATAGTCTATAGTGATTTCTCACCTTATCAGCTACCTGCACCTGCCTCATCTGACCAGTTAGATCAACTGGATGAGCCACTGTAGCCCAGTGGAAGACTTTTTTGGTGGCTTCTGACATAACAACATAACTTACTTGATCAAGGCCACTAAAAATCTACACAGCCTGGGGCCTGCCTGCCCTGCGGTAAGGATGGCTTCTGGAGAGGCAGAATTGATGTTCTCTTTCCTGAAGCCCCTCAGCGGCTTCTAACTTTTCCTGCTGAGAGAATAAGCATGCCTAGGAACAGCTGAGCTGTCATAATTTTTATGCATATTCAAAAGGCATTTATTACATGCAGGACACTGTTTAGAAATAGCTCTACTATTTAATTTGTGGTAAATGATTAGCAAACATGTTTGCCAATGTAAATAAAACCCGTTGAAGGACTTCAATTAGATCTGCACACTTTGGTTTCTGCAGCTTAGCGTTGGGTGTTTAGGATCTGGAAACCCTGAGTCAATGGGGTTTTCTGAGACAATGAGGTCCCTAAAAGCTAGGGGGCGCACTGTGCCCCTAAGACATATGTCTCCTTTCCATTTCCCTTTTCCTCAACCTTCTGTTCCAGCTACAATCCTAGCCAGGCTCCTTCCAAACACACACTGCTCATCAAGGCAAGGAAATGTAACAGATATGGAGTAAGTGTGTCAAGACTGAGAAAAACTGGATAAATTATGTATACTGCATTGAAACAGATGAGGGAGAGAACAGTTTAAAAACGATACATGATAGGGTATTATGATTATCACAAAAGTCCAGAATGAAGGTTGCAGAGTGGAGTGCACTCAGGGCATGGTTGATTGTATACTAATGAAGGAATTTTTCTTCTACTTTTCAAAGAGAAGAGTGAACTGGGGTGGGGGGAAGGATGGGCAGGGAGAAAAGTGCAACAATGAATGAATGGAAATCCAAAATCTGGGTAAATGTTCATTAAAATTAATAAAATAAAATTTAATAAAAAAAACCCAAAATATTCTTTGTCCACCAAAAATCTAAAGAGTTTTCAAATCCTCACAGGGTGCGCCCCCATGGCAAAGTGCCCTCAATAAGTCACCTGAGGGAGCAGGGTGAAGCGGAGGCCAGGACTCAGCTCTGGAATTTAGAGAAGGCACGGCTAAGGCTACCACTGTGAGATCCTCTTTCCTATTTATAGCAGAGCTTCTAGTCTGCTCTCCCAGGAAACAAAATGAATGAGGCTTGGCTGTGAGCACAGGAGAGAATAAAACTGAGGATGGCAATGAATCGGCATACGGAGCGGCAGCACTGCTATCCACTACAGTGATAGGCTGGCTCAAGGAAGAGGGACTCTCTGGGGAGCCAGCGAAGAGAATCAATGCTCATAAAAGCATCCGCAGCAGCAGCCACGGCAGAAAAGATGGATACCCTCTGCCAGGACATGCAGCAGATTGTAGGTTGTAAAACAAAATAGAAAGTCATTAGAAAGGTGAACAAAGGTCAAAATCGTGTGATGTGGCTGCCATGCAGGGGCCTGTCTTGGCGGGAACTCAGGAGTCCCCATCAGTCAAAAGGTCAGAATCACCATGGCGTTGTCTACATGTCCCTGGATCTCACACTTTACATCCTTCACTGTGTTCAAGCCGCAGAGAGGTGAGAGATGGCTAGTATTTATTGCCACTTATATAATAGGTCTATTTGGAAACACATTCTGACCAGCTTATCAGGGTATTAATACATCACAGGCTATTGAGCTGTATTCATTTCAGGTTCAGGTTGCTTTAACCAAAGACTTTCCTGGGAAGGATGCCAGGGTATTTTTTCTGGAAGGATTCCCCTTTCCTACCTGATCCTCTGCCTTTTGATCCACCAGAGGGCAGAGTCACCCCATAAGACAAGCTCAGGGGCCTTTTGGGGTAGTCTGAGTAAAGGGGAGGGTAAGATGACCAAACAGCAAATTCTCCATGCTGAATTATGGGTGTGGTGAAATAAGAACTCTGAGGACACAAAGCTGAGAGCAGGACTGAAGGACCACACTGCAGTCTCTGGTTATGTATATATCCATTTCCCAAAATGTGGAAGGAAGGAGATGCTGGAAGTATTGCATAACTGTTAGTAAAACTTTGTGCAATCATGTAGAGCAGGGCTGACAACCAACGATAGGGGCTGCAAGGAGGCTAAGAAAGATGTCTCAGCTGATAAGCACAGATACAAGGTGCTCACTGCTCCAGTCCTGCCTGGTCCCTGTTCCTGCTCTAGATCTCCTTGGTCCTGCGGGGCCTCCCATTCCATCCCCTTGCCTTTCTGGTGCTGCCTTGGTTACCCTCTCCAGCGCCTCACACCTTGGAAAAATAAAAATAAAACCAAAGACAGTTCCTAGGGCGAAAATGACACAGCTGCTTCTTCCTCTGCTTGTGCCCCCACCACAGGAGGTAGCAGCAAAACAGCATGCTGGCAGCCTGGGGAGAGCTCTGATTGCCAATCTGATCACCTCGTTCTGTCAGCCTCTACACATTGCAAACAGCTCAGCCACCATCCATCACAGGGGGAAAGCGTCAAGAAGGTGAAACCTGCAGGCAGACTCTGTCACTCTCAGCACCATCCTCTGGTGTCTGCCCCCTGACCTACCTATATCCGGGCTCCATAGAAACCTCAGTTCTATGCATGGTTCCCACGAATCTGGTGTCAACAGTGCAGCTCCCTCGGACTTTCCATCTGCGAAGAACTTATGTACTGGGAACTATCTACACTGTGGCTGCTCATATTCCTGTTACCCGCTCATAAACACCTACACACACACAGAGCTAGGCTCCTGCACACACTTAGTCCCACACTCTCTTCCCTCACACAGCACTGCACTGAAGATGGAGGGAGCCCGCAATATAGATGTTGTGTCTCAGCTGGTTACTGCTGATGTCCCAAACACCCCTCTCCCATATACAGACTCTTACACACACACCACACCCCTGTACTCCATATATATCACACACATAGCCAGATACCACACTTACACACACCACACCCCATACCACACACACTCACACAAATTCACACTGGGTCACACACATTCATTCATGACGTATATATACTGCACACATCTCTTACACGTACATTCACACTGACACAACATACCACACATGCATGCACATAAACAGCATGCATACCCTCTCACACACATACTACCATACACACAGTCACATGGTCATAGACATACACCCACGTACTTTCTCACACTCGCACATCTCACATACATTCCACATACTCACACCTCATCACATATAAACACACTCAGACACTCATAGCACACACATGCCACAGACACATAATTTCATACATACGAACCGAACACACACACACACACACACACCCTCAGCACTATTTTTCTCTACGTCCCTACACCTGTATGGGCAGGTGTGGTATACTCTATTATTCATGGAAAGTGCCACTTATTTATTCAGCAAGCCAGTCACCGAATATCCTTTACATTCCTCCTGCCAGTAAATACGCAAGGACCAATTATTCTCAGATGAAGAAGACAGGGTGCCTGACCAAAGACAGGATATGCTTTGTGAGGTGATGGTGCCCTTAAACTTGACATTCACATCAGATGCATTCTAGTGGCTCTTCTTAAAACAATGCCCAGACTTTCAACATGATTTGGCCCCGTTTTCTGATGCGGTCAATTTGAAATAAGTTCTAGTCATCTCTTTTGTTCTTTAACAAATGTCACAGTTCCTTTGTTTCCTTTCCACAACATACAGACAGAGTAGAAGCAGAAAGATCATTTACAAGACCATCCAAGTCAGGGCTACTGGGGAAGAGGGATGGGAATGGAGGGCACAGAGGTTAGCGATAGAAAGGAAGGGTAAACTGTGGCCCAGATAGAACATCCAGAAGTGGTGTGGTAGAGGTGGGAGCCTAAAGGATGAATGTAATTCACCATAATAATATTAGCAGCTAAAACAAACAGATATGTTCTGGGGAAAGTACAGCCAGAGGCTTCTTGAGATAAAGGTGAAAAAGCTTAGTCCCACATACTGCAACACGTGTGGATTGTCTCAGCAAATGCGAGGACACTGGTTCTTAAATGAAGTGCCTACTGCCAGGATCATTGTCCATCTCTCCCCAGGATGACCAGCTGTGGGCCATGTCTGCAGGCCTGCCCTTGTTCCCTTATGCTGAAGCAGCTCTAATCAGCTTGCTTGGTGGCTCTGTATCATGGCTCACATAGGGATTTCATCAGCTAAAGCCCTTTTTAATTGACAGTGAGACTTTCAGAGACATCTTTGAGTTCAGAAGCAATAGAGGATTTGGACTATGAATGTGATTTTTTTTTAAAGCATATAGATCTACCTTCTTCTTCACTCACTATACGGTCTTCTTGTTTGATTTTTTTTTTCTCCTACTTCTTTTCCCCAAACTACTTTCTGTGCCCTTCTAGCCCCTTCTCTGTCCTTGTCATATAGACTGTATTTTATATGAAGATGTAAAATTTGATGACAACTCTCCTTGTCAATGTGGGCCCCATGCTGATCCCCTGGTGGTGCACAGTACTGACCCTCCGGCAGTGGAGCAGCCTCATTACAAATGAGAGAAGAGAAACAGAAAGAAGCAAAAAAGGAGAGTCAAGAGTAAGAAACAGGGAGTTGACAGGAGCTGCGCACACGAAAACAATTTGAGGAGGCAAGACAGAACATAAGGGAATAATCAGAAGTTGGAGAGAAAGGGGAGTAAACAGATTTTTTCTAGTCTCTTGCCTTTTTCCTCTCTTTGAGAGAATGTGTGCGTGTGTGTAGGTGTGTGTGTGTGCGCGCGCACGCAAAGACATTAGGAATCTAATTTGGGACTTCACTGTGACAAGCTCTAAAACCGGAAAATTTTAAACAGGATAAGTATCTTTAAGGAAACATCAACTCAGGCACTCACAAAATTGATCAAAGGAAGGGTGAGGCCATGCTAAGTCAGATTCTGTCCCCTTCCACAAGACACTGGTGTGCAAAGGTGTTCCTCTGCTCACAACCAACCCCCTTGGGTCTGTGTCATTCTCCCTTTTTCTGGGGCTGCCCTGCTGAGGTCTGTCCTCAGAGGCCTGAGTTCAGCTGGTACTAGACCTGAGGTTAGCAGCTTACCAAAGGACCTTGGTTGCTTTTCCTCTGGACAAAGGAGACAGGAGATCAAGCTCCTTAACTAATGCTTGAAGTCAGATGGTAGGTGACCTTAGCAGAGCCCTGATTCTTAGTTTAAAATCTTTGTTTCCATGAAAACCCTATTCATTTGAGTTTAACAGCCTCAGGGGAGGTTGATTTGCTGACTACAGATAAAATCAGGTGGAAAGAAATCTTATCAAACACTACAGTTAGGAAAACCCTGCAAATCTCTCCCTAAGTGTTCTGTACACTCCACTCATTGCCCTCTTCAGCCTCCAGGTCCCTTCTATCTGCTGGAGAGATTACTTTCAATGCTTGCTGATAAGTCTCATGCAAAAAATACACCTCAGCTAAGGGGGGAAAAAGCTGTTATATGAACATAGTAAGGGAACACTGCATGGTTTCCAATCAGGAAAGGTGTGTGTCATGGCTATATCCTTTTTTTCATACATAGTCAATGCAGAACAAATCGTTCCAGAAGTTGGATTATATGAAGAAGAATTTGGCATCAGAATCAGGAGAAGACGCCTTAACAACCTGTGTTACACAGATGACACAATCTTATTTGGTCAAAGTGAGGAGGACTTGAAGCACTTGCTGCAGAGGATCAAAGACTACAGCCTTCAATGAGTTATGTATCAAAATTAAGAAGCAACATTCCTCACTGCAGGGCCAATAGGCAAAATCATGATAGACAGAGAAAAGATAAGAATTGGTAAAGTCTTCATCTTGTTTACATCCACAATCAACAGCCTTGGTACCATCAGTCCGGGAATCAAAAGATGTATTATGTTGGGAAAGCCTGCTCTCAGGAACCCCTCCAAAGTGCTAAGAAGTAATGATGTAGTTTGATGACTAAGGTACACCTGATTTAAATCATAATCTTCTCAATTATTTGCTATGTAGCTGAAAGCTGGACAATTATAAGAATGACAGAAGTGTGATTGATGCTTTGGAGTTGCGGTATTGGAGAATAATGCTGACTATCCCATGGACTGCCAGAAGGACAAACAGATATTCTTGGAAAAGGTGCCTCCAGGGTGCTTCTTGGAGGCAAGAAGAGTGTAACTTTGTCTCCTAAATCACGAAAATGTTGTTAGGAGGGGCAAGTCTTTGGAAAAGGACATCAAGCTTGGAAAGGTGGAGGGTCAGCAAAGGAAGGGAAGACACAGTGACCTTAATGGTGGGCTCAAGTATGTCAGAAATGACCAGGATGGCAAGCACAGGGTTCATGTACATTGTCCGCAGGGTCACTGTGAGCCATAGTCTGCTTGATGACACTGAACAATAAAACCAGTAAGTCTCTGGAGTCCTGGTAGCACTGTAGGTAAAGCATTTATTTGTCTGCTAATCAAAATGTTGGAACCCACTAGCTGTCCCATAGGAAATAGATGAGATCTGGTTTGCTTCTGGAAATGTTTACAGCCTAGGACAGATTAAGGGGCAATTCTCCTTAGTCCTCCAGATATGCTATGAGTCAAAACCCCTATCTATAGAAGTGTTTTCTGTTTGGTTTTGTTTCTGTAATTGATTTTAAAAGCCGGGCTAATACCAAATCTTCCCCCTACCTAGGGACTGGCACTTGTCTGTCAGTTCTGAGTAAGATTCCATTGAATGCACCACTTCTGTGGGGATGCCATATGTCAATCCTCAAAATCAGCTCTTCTCTACTTTAGTACTGCATCCATATATTTCAAACCAGGGGAAAGCTAAGGTGGCCTCTTTTTGACATCTTGTATGTGTGAGGAGGCTGCAATGAATGCCAGCTCATGGTGTCTAAGTGATTAGATATGTCTGAAGAATGCAGGTAATTTGTGTTTCTGCTTTGTGCAATTGGCACTAATGGCACATGCATAAAATGGAGCCATCTTCCAAAACACACATCAAAGGAATATATTTACCAGGCACAAAGGCAAGGAACAGAAGAATTGAACTCTAATGATAACATGTTTGTAGAAAAGTGATGCACTTAAGTTATTATGTATGAAAACTATTGGCAAAATTGTCAGTCTAGGCTTGTTAGGGAGAGAGGATGAACAGAAGGGGTGGGTCTGTCTGCCTGTTGGAATAGAGGGACATGGGGAGAGAGTGTAAAGACATAGATTACCAGTGGGAAAAGGAACTCAAATGAGAATTAAAGCTTCAGAAATAGAATATGGGAGAGCAAAGAGACGGGATTTCACAGGTCAGAGGGAAGATGACAAGTGTAGAGCTGGGAATAGGATCCTGTAATATACCACTTCTCGCTCTTATTTTCTGTACTCCATAGTCCTTTCACGTAAATCTACGGAGTTGGCAACTTTCCCTCAGTCTCTCTCCCTGCATTCCATCACGCCTTTACTGATCCTAGAGGTCTAAGGTACAACTGAGATTTTCTGTTAGACATTAGGGTACCACTATTTCTACTGCTCTGTGTATTTTGGTGGATATTTTACTTTTTATATTTGAACCTTGATGCTGGTTTGTGTTTTAAGATGAGGAAATTAACATTATGATCTTGATTTTATATTCAAAGCAAATGAGGTCCTGGAAAGAAGGGCTTCTAGAGGTCAGCACATGAGACATGTTTAGTGACAAAGATTAATTGCACTTGCTCAGGCTCAGGCTATGGGACCTCCTTCTTAATCACTAATATGGGAATGCCACTGCTGTCTTCTTGTTTTCACAGGCAGACACTGCAGATTTTGAAGAGTTACAGCACAAGAGCAAACCAAGGTGACCATCTGACAGGTTTGATATCACATAAGGGTACCAAAATGCCTAATCGAAGATCTCAGATAATAAAGACATAATGACCAGCATACACACAAACACACACCCTAAACTCACGCAACAAAAAATCAGTTTCCATTCATTCAGGGTCTTCATGTTAACTCAGTTTGTCTTAGTTATAGCCATGAAATTCTAAGGTGCAGGTATGTTCTTTATCATACAGTGCTGCCCTAATTGGAATCAGCAGGACAAGATGATATTTGGGTTTAGTAACAGCCCAGTCACAATATATCAGTGCGGTTGTTACATTCCATTCCAGTCAGAACCAACTCATAGTTTACATTCTAGTAGGATTCAGAAGCCATCAATGGCAGTGGAGGAGCCTGCCTCCTTTTTTTTTTTTTTTTACAGAGGTTTTGGATTTCCATTCGTTCATTGCCGCAATTTTCTCCCTGCCCACCCCTCCCCACCAGCTC
>NW_006399870.1:8460928-8474995 GCF_000299155.1 Elephantulus edwardii
TTCAAATCCTACTACACTGCCGTGGTGGTTAAGACAGCATGGTACTGGTACAATGACAGACACATAGATCAATGGAATAGAATTGAGAATCCAGAAATCAGCCCATCTACCTATGTTCAACTGATTTTTGACAAGGAGATAACATCAGTTAAGTGGGGAAATTACAGCCTTTTTAACAAATGGTGCTGGCAAAATTGGAAAGCTGTATGCAGAAGACTAAAACAAGATCCACACCTCACTCCATATAAAAAAACCAACTCAAGGTGGAGCCTGCCTCTTTATTCCATTGTAGTAGCTGGTGGATTCAAACCACATGCCTTGGGATGGCAGTGCAACCCCTTACCACAAGCCAGTACCAAGGTAGATGGGAATTTTAAATGGTATCAGAGATTAAATCATAAAAGATTTGATTTATGCAAGGCAGAGGTCAATAGTCGGGACCTTAACTCCATTTTGGCCCTTCCATGAATTGAGATGTCATTTGAGCTCTTTCTGAACCTTAAACGAACCATGTGGCTAGGAACAGCTGAGTCTGATTCCATAGCCCATAAAAACAAAAAACACAGCACATGTGGCCTTGCTTAGTCGATTCTGGGTCCAACCTATGGACAGGAAGTTTGCGCTCAGGAAAAGTACAGTTGAAAGCAGGTAACAACTCCTGGATGGCCCCCGGGAGGAGGTGATTTTCCCTGAGACTTGTATGTATGGAGTAGGAGACTTCCAAGGCCTCGTCAATGATGGTTTGTAGAAAACAATTTGGGATACTGATGACTAAGAGCTTAATAGTTATGACTCACATCCTGGTTGCCACAAAATAAATTCAAGAAGCAATCCATAATTTTATTAACCTGCAATTATGTATATATCTCAATCACATTCCTTTCCTTGCTTTAGCAGAAGCAATGGGTTGCATTTTCCTTTGCTCTCAATAATTTTTAATGAACCTCATGACCCAATAGATTCCATAGACCTCCATACTGTATGCACGCTGATGGTTTTCCTCAATCTGGGATGATTGTCCTATTTAAAATTTAATGAAAAGGGCTCTATAAAATATTCTTGAATTCAGGGGAGCTCTGGTGGCCTAGTGGCAAGAAGCTGCACTGCAATTCCAGAGGCGCATGATTCGAATCCACCAGATGCTCTGCCGGGAAAGGAGGGACAATCTCCTCCTGCACCAGTCAGATCTGATTTGACGGTACACAGACACACAAAATAATAATAAAAGAAAAATATTCTTGAATTCAACGTCATTTTTTTCTCACCATAAATCTATAAATAATCTAAAACTGAGGGGGCTCTGCCAGCCTATTGGTAAGGAGCTGCACTGCCAACCTAAAGTATTTAAATCCACGAGCTACTCTTCAGGAGTAAAATGAGCAATCTCCTCCCATGTGATTTACTGCTTTTGAAAACCCGCTGGAAGATCTGATACCCTATCACAACAAGAAGCTAAAAGTTTGTTGTTGTGTGCTGTCAAGTTGGAACTGATCCATAGCTGACCCTCTGGAGTGAAGTGGGAGTTAATCCCACAGAAGGAGAGTGCCCATCTTTCTCCCGTGCAGCAGCTGGTGGCCTCATACTGCATGTCTTCTGGATTACAGTGCAGCTTCTGTCCACTAGGCCACCAGTGCTCCCTAAAATAGAATATAATCAATATAATTATTTTTAAAAGAATAGACTATAAACTTTGGGTTTAGCAGCACAATTTCCTATGGACTAAATCACCAGAGATTCCTTATGATTCATGTTGTTGCTCATTTTAGGTGCCTTCGAAGCAACAGAGACTCATCGAGACTCTATGTACAATAGTTTGGAGCCTTGATATTGCATTTGTGGAAAACCTAGAAAGAATGCTAAATTCTCTCCTGTTATTTTTGGCCTCTTTAGTCCTCTCTTTAGTCCTGAAAGAATCCACTATATTGTTACTAGAGAAAAATAGTCAATCAATAGAGATAATAAACCCAAGGTGTTATAAACTCATTGTTCTCATATTAATTCCTGCTCATCGGTGCCCTCCATGAGAGGCTGTCAATTCTTACTGGAAAACACTATCTTTCTCCATCGAATCAGCTGGTGAATTCAAAACTCTGACTTTTCATTTATCAGAGTAACACATAATGTACTATACCCTCTGAACTCTTTTATGTGTTAGAGAATTATACTGGATGTAAATAATTTCTATTGACCCTGTGGAATGATTAAGCATTATGTTGACTACAGTAGGAGCCTGTGTTGGCATTTCTCTGCTGTTTATCTGCCTACACTCACTCACTGCCTTTGAGTAAGAACTGGCTCTCTCAGAGTAGATGGCTCTCCAGAGACTTTTCAGAGGCCACAAATTGCCCTGGAGAAGACTGTCCATCTTTCTCCCAAGGACCAGCTAAAAATTTCAAACCATGTACCTTTGAGTTGGCAGTGCAGTGTCCTACTCCACTGGCCAGTAGAGCTCCTACTCAGGAGAAAACAGCCACACGTTGGGCCTTCTGGGATCTCAAGCCATTGTTTAAATGATATTTGAGCTCAGACACATTAGCTGAGTGAAAATTGGTGCCTCTCTTCAGTCTCCTCTTCACTCATATTTCCTTAAATTCACACATGCACTAATCTCTGGTGAGACTTTGCCACATACACCAAAAATCTACAGCAGTCCAGCATCTCCATTTGAAAGTGTCATTAACACAGTTCTAAAGCCTAAGCAGTGTAGAAACAGCCACATAAACAGAAGATAAATGAAGATAGCAACTAAAATGAACATAACATTATAAACATTATAGAGTCAAACTGTGCCTGGGAGAAATATAGGCAGGGGCTCAAGCCACGGTCTGGTTCCACTGGTAAGAGTGAATTCACAGGGGTTCATTCCCCAATTTCCAATTCATTTTTTCTGTCCTGGTGACAGCGAGTTAATTGTCAGACTGCTAACTGAAGATCAGTAGTTTAGACCCACCAGCTGCTCTGCAGGAGAGAGCTGAGGCAGTCACCTCCTGTAAAGGTGCATGGCCTTGGGAAAACAACAGAGGGTGGTTGTTAGAACTGACTCCCTGGTGATGGGTGTGGGAGGGTGGCCATGAGTTAGAACTGACTCCCTGGTGGTAAGGTGGTCATGAGTTAGAACTGACTCACTAGTAGTGCATGCAATTTTGGATTCATGCTTTTGATAATGGTGTTCTCCGTGGAACATATATTCCTATACCAAAACAAACAAACTTGCTGCTGGTGGCCTAAAATCCCATTTCATTCTAGCAGGGCAAAGGCAAATGCTTTAATACATTAACCTGCACTTTCTCCTCACCTAGCTGTTCTCCATCCTGATTGAAGGGTAAGAAGGTTAATTATTCCCAGGCTCATCCTTGTGCTTCACAGGCCATATCATACTTCCTGGCAGGGAAGCCTGTGTGGCTGAAGCCAGGTTTTATAGGCTGGTAGTAAAAATAAATTTGATGATAGTGACAGCTACTCAAGTCTTTGTTATTAGAAGGGCCAGTTAAGAAAATGCACGTCTCTATTTTTAGAAGGCAGGAGTCAAAGTCACTCTGATTCCCACCACAGCATAGAGTGCCTTCAACCATGTGACCATCTTCCCAGTGCGGCCATCAATAGGAGGTGGTCCCAGAAGCAAGCACATACAAGATAAGCATTTATCACCCTCAAGTCCAGCACTTAGGGAATACTGCAGGGATATAGCCCCCAGGAGAGTTCAGTGATTCCTAGAACAGCACTGGACACTGTGACCCGATAAAAGGACCAATTACTGCCTTTGGGGAAGTGTTCCATCTGGGTTACAGTCAACAGAAGTTGCCCACGGGTAGAGGACTGTGCTTTATAGATTGCTGTTGGAGAGTAAGCCTGAGATAGAAGGATGCAGTCTGGGGTAAAAGGGTTTCTACCATGTGCCATCTCCATGCTTCTCCGCCTCCCAGCCCTGCACCCCCTTGAGGACATCATCTTTAAAATATATTTCATTTCACAGCTGCATTATGGTACCACAAAATCCTGGGAATCCAATTTAAGAACAGATTACCTCCTCACTTACTTCATTTGAAGCAATTACATGTTAATTTTCATTGAAACCAGCCTAATGCATACCAATCTGATGCTGCAATCTCATTTGAATACTTAAGGGAACATTCACCAGGTTTGAGTCTCCAGAGATTTCTATTTAAAGGGCCATTTCATCATTCTTTCTTTTGGAAGGATTTCTTTTTCACCAGTACCCTCCCAAGTTCCCAGGGGGACTTTTTCCTTGGTGACATAGGAAAGATCAGCTTTGTCCAAAATTGCAAAGTGATAGGAAACCAAGTTGGGGGTTGTCTGCATTTTCTCGGGTATTCATACAGTTTGTGGCAATTCAAACACCTCCAGCTCATTTTATATTTCTTACAAAGGCAAGATTCATTCTCTCTCATCTACATCTGGGTGGTGGTACTATTATATATTCTCTTTTCAGCCATTCACCTAAAGAGGTAATAGCTTTCAAGACAAATCTCTTGCATTGATTTGAAACACTTCAACTAAAAATTGATTGCCATTCAGTCAGAACTGATTCTTAGTGGACTCTCCACTGGGTGATCTCAAAATACGAGATTGCTCAGCTTTCTCCCGCAGAGTAAGTGCTTAATTTGAACTCTCAGAGATGCATGGTCTTTGGGGTCTAGTTAGCAGCGAAACGCTCTGTGGACTGTTGTTGTTAGGTGTTACTGAGTCTAGTACAATAATGACCCTATGAACAACAGACCTGAACCTGTCCTATCCTATGCCAGCTGCATCATTTCTACTACAGCAGTCACTGTTTCAGTTCATCTGGCTGAGGGTTTTCCCGCTTTTGCTGACCCTCCACCTCTCCAAACATGGTGTCCCTCTCCAAAGAATGGCCTCTCCTAACAACCTGCCCAAAGTATGTGAGGCAAAGCTTTTTCATCCTTGCCTCCAAGGAGCACTCTGGCTATACTTTCTCAAAGACATGTCTGTTTGCTCTCTTGGTAGTTGATGGACTATTCAGTAGTCTTCTCCAACACCACAACTCAAAGATGTTGATTTTTCATCTATCATTCTTATTTACTGTCCAGTTCTCAGATGCAAAGGAAGGAATTGAAAAGCTCATGACCTGAATAAGGCAAACTTTAGTCCTAAAATCAACATCATTACTCCTCATGATTTATAATTTGGAGAGGTCTTTCCCAATGCAGTATTACTCCAGATTTCCTGACTGTTGGTACCAAGTGCGTTGACTGTGGATCCAAGTAAAATTAGATCTTTGACAGTTTCCAACTTTTCTCCATCCATCGTGATGATTGGTCTAGTGGTGAGGATTTTTGTTCCTGATGTTGAGATATAATCCAAATGAAGGATGTAGTCTTTGATTTTCTGCAGTAGGTACTTTAAGTTATCTTTATGTTCAGCAAGCAAGGTTGTGTCAAATGCATAACGAAGATTGTTGACGAGTCTTCCTCCATTCCTGATACCACATTCTTCTTCACAGAGTGCACTTCTCAAATGATTTTTCTCATTGTATTGTATTAAATAGGTACAGAAAGGATACCACCTTGAAACACACATTTTCTGATTTTAAAGTGTGAAAAGTTCCCTTGCCTCATTCACACAACAGCCTCTTGGTCTAGATTTCACACATGCACAATTAAGTGTTCTGATACTTTCAATTAAGTGTTCTGATATTCTCATTTTTCTCAACTTTAGTGGTAATTTGTTATTGACTCACTCAGTCAAATGCCTTTGCATAATCAATGACACACAAATAGAAATTCTTCTGGTGTTCTCTGCTTTCAGCCAGGATCCTTCTGACATCAGCAATGATACCCCTGATGCCACGTCGCTAAAGACTTCACTACCAGATTTGATTCATTTCAAATTAATCATATTCAAGGACTGTAGAATGAGCTGATAATTTACATTTAGATTGTTGTTCTTCTTACCAGATGCCCTCGAGCAGTTTCTGACTCATAGTAACCCTATGTCCCACTGAACAAAACCTTGCCTGAGCCTGCACAATCCTCACACTCTGCTATATTTAAGCCCTTTGTGGTAACTACTGGGTCAAATTAGCTCAACTAGGGTCTTCGTGTCTTTCATTAGTCTATAATTTACCATACATGGCATCCTTCTGCAAATATTAGTCTTACCTGATAACATGTCTTATTGCTGTCAAGTTAGAACCAACTCATCGCTGACTCTCTAGATCTTTTCTGTTGTTGTTAAGTGCCAGCAAGTTCAATATGACTCATAGTGACCCTATGAACAAGAGATCTGAACTTTGTCCTATTCTGTGCTATCCTTCTTTTCCCTGACATATTTGAGTTGAGATTACTGCCACAGACAATATCAATCCAACTCATTGAGGATCTTCTTCTCCTTAGCTGACCCTCTACCATTCTAAGGATGATGTTCCTCTCCAAGAAATAGTCTCTTCTAACAATATGCCCAAAGTATGTGAGGCAAATCTTCATCATTGTTGCCTCTAAGATGTTTTTTGTTGTTGTTGCTTTATACCATCGAGTCAAAATCAATCCATAACTGACCACTGAGCAGGTTTTCAGAGGCAGTATACCATGGGAAGAGATTGTCCATCTTTCTCCTGCAGAGCAGCTGGTGGATTTGAACTGTGTACTTTTATGTTTGCAGTGCAAGTCTTTACCACAAACCCACCAGAGCTCTTTTTAATTTTTTTAAATTTCTTGTTTTATTATTTTGTGTGTGTGTGTGTACTATCAAATCAGATCTGACTAGTACAGGGGGGATATTGTCCCTCCTTCTCCTTCTTCGGCTAGTAGAGCATTTGGTGGATATGAACCTCACACCTCTGGGATTGCAGTGCAGCTTCTTGCCACTAGGCCACTAGAGCTCCTCCACCAGAGCTCTTTAAGATTATACTGGTGAGATATTTTTGCCAATGCTCTCAGTGCAACTTGGATTTCATCCTTCAGCACCATCAGTTTTTAACTACTGAAATGGCTGAAAATGGACCAATTATGTTTTCTACAGTGATACTGTGTATTCTTTATATTTTCCTGCATCATTCAATATTTGCCTCTACAATTCTTCTTGAAATTTTTCTTCAGTTATTTTTATTGTATTTTCTAAATCCTGGTTCATTCTTCTAGGTGGTATAGCACTGGTCTGTGTGTTGTACAGAGGTAACTCATGGTTGCTGTGATGCTGAAGACTGTGACAGTGATGTGCCAATCGTGGTAATGGGTACCCATGGTGTACAGAGTTGGCTGGAGCTTCCCGACTAAATAAAGCCTGGAAGCAGGAGCGGCATCCACCGTTCATTCATAGGGTCGCTGTGAGTTGTCTACAACTCGACGGAATCAAACAACAACAACAACAAATCCTGGTTATGGCATAACCACTTCAATCAAAAACTTCTCATTCTTTCTTGAGCTGTTCTTCAAAACGTTCCATTCAGTTGTTTTACTTCATCAAATCTCCAATAGAGAGGTTTAAAATATGGAAAGGAGGTTTCTGGGCTCAGTTGATGTATTAGAAATTAAATAAATGTTGGTTTGGAGCTAAAATTTCATTGGAATATGAAACTATAAAGGGCCCTGAGACTGTTTTGAAGATTCTATATAAACACATGTTTATAGTATGTATAATTAATCTATGCTATAAAGCTAGAACCAAAAACTACTGCTGTGGGGAACATTTTCACTTATAGTCACCCTCTATCATACTTAAAGGCTACGAATCTTTACTTCTAGAGATTTCTAAGATTCCCTATCCTTCTTTCATGGAACAAATTTGTAGATTTAAATGACAGTTCCCTGGTTTAACACAGCAGCACACAGCACACTATGGCACTCAGTTCAATTCACTGATATTTAGTCAGAATCAAATCATAACTGACATTCCAGTAGATTTTCAAAGCTATAAATCATGTAAGAGGAGAGCAAACAGTAGCTGATGGTTTCAAACCACCTACCTTTGGTTGGCAGCACAACTTCCTACCAAGTAGACTACCAGAGCTTCCTGCTCATTGTTGTTATGTGCATTTGGGTTGACTGCAATTCTTGGTGAACCCTCTGAACAACAGCTCTGAACTCCCATTTATACTCTTTAGTGTTTGACATTAAAAAACCTTTACTGCTGTTGAGTCACAATTAACTCATAACTGACCCAGAAGGATTTCAGAGGCTGTAAATCACACATTAAGAGATAGAGCCTGCCTAATGGAAGTGACAAGACTGACTTAATTCTAGACAATCCTGAATCAGTTACTAAGCAACTCAAGATCTTCTTTAGTTTTGAATTAGATACTTGAATAAAGAGAGTGGAAAAAGAAATAGATATAGACTTTTGAAAAAAATAGACATTTGCTTTAATTATCAATCAAGTTTTGGGTTTTGTTCTGTAAGTTGTTACAGGTACGTCTAACGATAAGCTAAGTTTTGTCCTAATATGTAAAAGGAATCTGAGATCCTAATTACTGTACTTTTATTAATTCATTCCATATAAAGCAGTTACATTGAGCTCTTGTCATGTGCTTGCTTTTAGACCCTGAAATAGAATCTGTATTAAAAAGAGAAGAAATATCACCAAGCCTCTGTTTTGGAATTTACATCTTAGCTGGACACAGCCAAAATATAAACTAAACAAATACTAAGGTAATGATAAGTTCACAGGATAAAAAAAATCTGTGTGAGTAGGAAGGGGAGATTGGGTAACAGTAATATCTTACTATTTTATTTTTATTGCATTACATGGGTCAAGCAGATTAGAGTTTGTTTCCTGTTGAGTTTTCTTCCTGAGAGGAATAAAAGGAGCTCGTAAGGCTCTTTCTTCAGCATTAGTTACGCTAATGATGAAAATACTTTATGCATCAAGGCCAGTTGCCAAGTTGTAACCCTTCTTTTTTTGAAAGCAATGAATTGTCACTCTTTTACACCAGTAAAATATTGAAAGAGTCAAAGACGTCTTAGACAGACCAAGGACAGGGGTTCTCAGGCATAATGTGGCTTCATCTTTCTAAACTTTTTAACAAGAAAAAAACAAAATTATATTCACTTCCCTTATTAATTAACAAGTTGGTAAGTATGCTTTCTTGCATCAAATTATAAGACTGAATATCATTTGCATTGCTATGCAATTTTGCATTATTAGCTTGGTATTGTTGTAATACAAAGAAACAATCATTTAAAAAGAATAATTGATTTTTATTAGAAATGTTTTAATGTAGATATAGAACTAAAGGCGGGTCACCTAGAAAATTTGGACTTCTATGGCTTTGAGAGGGAGACTTGGGAAAGGAAAAAAAAAGGTTTTGTTTTTGTTTTCCTTGCCTTGACCAATGAGTGCTCTAACCGGATCTCATCTCTTCAGAAAATAAGCTCTGCATTCTCCTCTGTGAAAACACCTTTTATTTCATTTTCCTTTTGCCTGAGTTCCTTATGGAACATTTCATTTTTTCCCCCTGAGTCTGCACTTTATCTGTGTTCACTATTTTAATTAACCGTATTACTATTAATCTTCAGTTCCACAACAGAAGGAGCACCAGGAGGAACAAAATCAAGCCATTTTTCTGTTACATATAGTGAAGAAAATTCTAAATCGACTTATCCCCAACAGAATTAATTTAGTTTCATCATAATATTTTCATAACATATCATAATTTCTTAAACATATGCATGAATGCATTCATTCATTCATTCAATATTTTTATATACCAGACATTGTGCTATGCATTTAAGGTTTAAGGGGCAAATCTTATATTAAATGAAACTGTAATGACTAGTGTTTTTGTTGTTATGTGCTGTCAAGTCAACTATGACTCATAGTGACCCTATGAACAAGGCCTCTGAATTTTGCCCTGTTTGCGCCAATCACACTGTCTCAGACATGCCCGACCCGATAGCCACAGTAACTCTGTCAGTCCATCTTATGCAGGGTCTTTATCGTCTCTGCTGACCCTATGCCCTTCCAAGTATGATCCCTTTCTCCAAGGACTGGTCCCTCCTTAACATGACTAAAGTATGTGAAATGGAGTTTCAAAATCCTGCCTCCAAGGAGCAAGCTGGATCCATCTTCTTCAAAATAGACCTATAATGGTATGCTTTCTACTATTCTCCAGCACCACAGCTAAAAGTCATTAACTCTTCTTTCATCCTGAGTTATCGTCAAGCTCTCAGATGCATAGCAAGCAATTGAGAAAGTCATGGCTTGGAGCAGGCAGACTGATATTGATGCTTTCCAGCACTCTGAAGAGGTTGTTGACAACAGATTTTCCTAATTCAACTCATCTTTTTATATCCTGACTGTTAGTGTGAAGGGTGTTGACTGTGGATGCAGACAAGATGAAATTGTTAACAATCTCAATCTCTTTTCCATCTATCACGAGATTGCCTATTGGACTGGTGGTGAGGATTTTTGTCTTCTTGGTGTTGAAATGAAATACATATTGAAGACAGCAGTCCTTAACCTTCTGCCATGAGTGCCTCAAGTCCTCCTCAGAGTTGGTGAGCAAAGCTGAATCATATGTGTAATGCAGGTTGTCGATGATTTTTCTTATGCTTTCTTCATGGATATACCATCACACAGCTCCAGAAGGAAGCCCTGCAATTGCTGGGTCTTGCCATTGTAGTAACAATAACAACAAATCCGAACTACCAGGAGGATAACAGTATAAAGTGCTATGAAGTCTAGAAGGAAGCACTCAGGTCCAGCTATTTGTTTGGATGTTTATCACTTGACTGTACAACTCTATATCTCATTGCTTATGATGTAAGACATTCACTGTATTTCCCAACTTTCTTTGATTTTTGGCTTCAGGTTTGTTGTTCACTGTGGAGTCAGAAGCAACCCATAGCTGATCTTCTAGCAGTTTTTCAGAGGTAATAAATTGCATTGGAAGAAATTGCCCAACTTTCTCCTGCAACACAGCTGGTGGATTCAAACTGTTTACTTTTGTGTTGGCAGTGGAATTCCTTACATTACACATACCAGAGTTCCAGGTGAGTATGTGCTACCCTGAAACCTTCAGACTTCAGATAAGATTAGTCAATGAGACTATAAGAAAAGAGAGAGAGTTTCATGTTTCTACTTTGGGATGTATCCATGACAGTGATTGTGTCTCCCAGTTAGCTTCATCCCTTTCCTCATTGGCTCAGTTCTCTCCTATGGCTCCTAAGCTCATAACAGGGGTTCACTGCTGGTTCTGCCAGCCCCTTGGGAGGTGTGCATAGTGGGTGGAATAGAGCATGATCACTGACGTTACCCTCTTGCTGACTCCCCACCGTGGTTGGCTCTTCAGCTTTTCCTGAGGGTGTAGTCAATTGTGTCTATCACTGTGCTGAGAGAGTGGTTTCTGGTTGCTACACACACCTAACTGAGAGTTGGAAGAAATGGAAAATGCTCAAAGAGAAAGTCTACATCTGAGAGACTGTATCTGAGGTGAGTTTTGAAGAAGGTGGGAGAATGAGTCAAAGAGTGAATGAGGCAATAATTCGTGTAAAGATAGCTTGCTTCTTTTGTTAAAAACAAAACACTGTTCAAATACAGAAAAAGATCTTCAAAGACATACACAGGTTTCTCAGGGATTGAATTGATTAGCCCTCAAGTCTTAGAATAGTTGAGTGTTAATCAATGAAGGGAAAGGAGCCATCATTTTGTAAGTTAACACTAAAACAGTAAATGTAAGTAGTCACAGAAACATTAAGTCATGGGGTCTTCAACACACTTTGGACCACTTTCTCTCTTAGAAACACTTGTGGAAGGTTATATGTTCCTGACACGAAACGGTCATTTAAGCTGGTCCTGACTTTTAACTGTTGTTGATGTTGTATGGGCCATTAAACCGACCCTCTAGCATGGTTTCAAATACTGTAAACCTTATGGCAAGAGACTGTCCATCTTTCTCCCTTGTAGCAGGTAGTAGATTTAAAGTATGGTCCTCAGGGATGGCAGTTCAATTCCTTTACAACTAGGTGGCCAGAAATCCCTAGAGATGACAAATATTAGGCCATTCTGTCCTGAAATGTAAAACACTTCAAGACACAAAACAGCAGTATTAAAAAAATAAAAAATAGAATTCATAAGGTAGGAATGGGCAATAAAAAAAGACGAATAGGAACATTAAAGAATTGCAACCTATGCCATGAAACAAAATGTATATAAAATGTCACATGGAGATGTGCTCTGTACACTTTTATCCAAACTACAATAAAAAAAATCTTCAAAAAATAAATGAAATGGTTATTTATGTACCCAAACCAAACAATATAACTTATTGTCCCACTGAATTATTATGCCATTAAGGAATAACCACTAATTACAGTGTGAGCTTCAGAAACTTAGATCACCTTTCTGAATTAGGCTTGTCTCCAAGAGTCTAAACAAAAAGATCTACAAAATATTCCCCTGAGAAACCATCTACTATCTAGCTAACAGTTTAGATTTGTTGTGTGCTGTCAAGTCACTTGCTACTTATAGCAACCCTAGGTACAATAGTCCTGAACCTTGGCCTATCCTGAGCCAGTCTCGCTGACTCAGACGTACTTAATTCCATTGCCTTACTTATCGTGCCAATCCATCTTATTTGGGGTCTTCCTCTCCTGAGCTCTCTCTTTACCCTTCTAAGCATGAGGTCCTTCTCCAAGTACTGGTCCCTTCTGGCAACATGTTCAACATATGTGAGCCAGAGCTTCAAAATCCTTGCCTCCAAGGGGAAAGTTGATTTCACAATCTCTAAAACAGACTTATTTGTTCTCCTGGTAGTCCAATGTTATATTCAATAAGCTTCTCCAGTACCCCCACTCAAAGGCACAAGTTTTTCTTCTGTAATCTTTAGTCATTATTTAGCTTTCTCACATATAACATGTAATTGTGGAAAACATGGCCTGGATCATGTGCACCTTTATTTCTAAACTGATGTCATTGGTCCTCAGCTCATTAGAGTGGTTGCTGACAGGAGATGTTCCCAATGCAATTTGCTTCTTTATTTCTTGACTACTGGTGCCAAGAGTGTTGATTGTGGAACTGAGTAAGCTGAAATTGTTAAAAACCTCAATCTCATCTCCATCCATCATGAAGCTGTCCTGTGGTAAGTGTCTCTATCTTCTTGATGTTGAGCTTCAATCATATTGAAGACTACAGTTCTTGACATTCTGTAGGAAACTTTTCAGATCTCCCTCAGTTTTGTCAAGCAAGGTTGTATCATCTGCATAGTACAGGTTGTTGATAAGTCTTCCTCCAATCCTGATGCTAACTTCTCAAATGATCTGCTCCACAATCAGATTGAAAAAGTATAGAGACAGGATACATCCTTGATTCACACCTTTCCGAATTTTGGACCATGCAGTGTTTCCTTGCTCTGTTCTGACAACTGCCTCCTGGTCCAACTATAGATTTTTGCATGAGCAAAATCCAATATTCTGGGATTCCCATTCTTCTCAAGATTAACCACAGTTTCCTGTGCTCTGCACAGTCAAATGCCTTTGCACAGTCAGTAAAGCACAGACAGAAATTCCTTTGGTATGCTTTGCTTTCAGCTAAAATCCATCTGACATTGGCAATAATGTTTCTAGTGCCACAACCTCTTCTAAATCCAGTTTTCATTTCTGACATTTCTCTGTTAATATGTTGTTCCAGTTGTTGTTGGATAATCTTCAGTAGGATTTTTGCTTGTGTGTGATATTAGTGATATTGTTCCATAATTTCCACATTTCAGATCACCTTTTTCTGGGGTAGGAATAAATATAAATCCCTTCCATTCAGTTGGCCAGGTAGTTGTCCTTCAGATTTCTTGGCACAACCTGGTAAGCACATCTAGGGCAGTATCTGTCTGTTGAAATATGTCAATTGATATGTCATCAATTCTTGGGGCCTTGCTTTTTGCCAATATCCTTCGAACTAGCTTGAACTTCCTCCTTTATCACCACTGCCTCTTGATCATATGCTGTTTGATTAAATTCTTCTTTGTAAAAAAATTATTTTTGATACAGTGACTCAACTTCTTTTAATGCTTCCTGGATCATTCTGCCCAATAGCATTCTTAAGTACCACAGCTAGAGGCTTATCTTGTTCTTTACTTCCTTCAGGTTAAGAAATGCCAAG
>NW_006399870.1:8477823-8500649 GCF_000299155.1 Elephantulus edwardii
ATGACTATGAATATTGTCCTGTCACTCACACATTGTATTTCAAGATGGATCTAGAAATTACTTTTTAACTATTAAGGTGATCCTATTTTTCCTCACTTTTTCATCTCCAGTATTGTATATCATATGATAGTCTGATTCAAAAAAATCCTATGTCAATTCATCTCATTTTGCCAGTACCTAGTATGTCAATATTTATGGGTTCCATTATTTTCTTAACAATGTCCTATTTTTCTATATTCATGATTCTCACATTCCATGTTCCAACCCCTAGTGTCCTTTTTACAAACATTCCTCCTCTTTTGTGTTTCCATATTTGAAGCCTTAGTCTCAGTTGCTGTATCTACTAATCTACTCTAAGTGTGCTCTATTATACACAAAGTTTTTGAAGGCCCGTTATTTTGGAATTGTATGGCCAATCCTTATTCCTAGTCTGTATTAATTTTAATGCTCTACTTTAGTTCCATATCTGACAGACAAGCATTTAATAGAAAGAAGCAGATAGATGAAAGACATTTCCCCATTATAGAAGAAACAAATACATTTAGTGTCTCTCCCCAACCCTTGGCACATGTGTCTTGACTCATCCCTTTTCCCGCACCATCAGCATCCCCTTTCACACCTGCCCACCCCATTCAACACCTCCCTCCCTCAAGCCAACCCTTGATCTCAGTTGATCTCAGTTCACTTCTGTGATGCCTAAGGCCTCATGCTGTTGTTGGTCATTCATTCTGCAGGCAGTCTTTCTTGAGTTTAGGAGTCTCTAAGTAAAAATTTCAGGTACTAGTTTTAAGGAAGGGTTTCTATCTCAGACAATTTTGAATAAAAGTCCTTTGCCCT
Organism: Elephantulus edwardii; assembly: GCF_000299155.1. NCBI lineage: Eukaryota > Metazoa > Chordata > Mammalia > Macroscelidea > Macroscelididae > Elephantulus > Elephantulus edwardii. The sequence goes on from NW_006399870.1 coordinate 8,478,661, forward strand.
GAGCATCTGCTCCTGGACTGACTTCTTGTGCCTCTTTTCTTCCATTTGCAGCATGCTGCTGTCACATTAGGATAATTTCCCAGGAGACGGTGATGTCTCCTCTAGATCTGGTATACAAGTGTTGTTTTCTTGTGGCCCTTGGGCCCAAAACCACTTTTACATGCATGTCCTGTCTTTCTGGAATGTGCTGAACATAGGCCAAGCCCCATGGAATTCTGGGAGTATGGATATTATCTGAGGGGAAAGGTGAATACAGATCTCCCCATCTCCAGAGCCCAGAGTCTAGTTTTACAAATAGATCTTGTCCTGGTGGAATACCCTGAATGTCAGCCAAACCTGATATTCTGGGCGTATGCATGTTAGTTGATTTAGAGTTGACATTAATTTACTCATTCTCTCCTCTGCTTTGATAGCTGTGATGACCTAGTAATGTGGAGTGGTACTGCCAACCATAAGACATATAGTTCAAATCCACTACCTGTTCCACTGGAGAAAGATGGACAATTTCCTCCCTTGTGATTTAAAACTTCGGAAAGTTCACTATGACTTGTTTCTGACTCTATTGACAAAACATCATCATCAACTCCCTCCTCTATCTAACAAGGTGGCGAACATGGTGGTACATATGGTTAACAGCTGCAAGCTGAAGACTGGAGACTAGCCTGCACCCGGCATTGACTCCAATGAGATGCCTTACCACACCCTTCTGAAAGTTACAGGAAACCTTCGAGGACGCTCTTCTACTCTCAGTGCAAAGAACTTCTGTAAATCATATACAACTTGTTGTTGCTCATTGTTGTTGCATTATAGGCAACTCATAGTAACCCTATGAATGAAAGACCTGAATACTTGTATAATTTTCATCTTTCCTCCAAGTTCACATACAACTTAGTGTCTATAAAACAGAGAAAACAATCAGGTCATGGTGGGGGTTAGGAATCACGGAGGAAAAAATGGACTTTTTAAAAAAATAGCATAATTTAAAAAACAATCTGATCAGCTTAAAAGTGTTTTTATTATGGCATTCTGAGGAAGGCAGCAAATCAAATACTCCTTTCTGTCCCCTCATGGTGGATTGAGAAGGGACAGTTACCAAGGGAATGTGGGCTTCTGGATCTGAAGTGCTCTGGTGGCATAGTTTAAACTTATTTCTAATCACAAAGTTGTGTGTCTTTGGTGGTTTTAGTCCACCAGCCACTCCTCAAGCTGACTTGATGGTAGGGAGTTTGAAGATGGATAAATGAAAGGATTTGGAAGGGACAGAAGGGAATTCACAACAGCACACAGTTTGCCATGTGATGACAATTGCCTTGACATATTCTTGGTACAATATTTGCTCTTTATTTTAAACACATCTTTAGATTTCATGTCTAAAGCAAAACATTTTTAGACTTTTATGCCTAAAGCAGCAGCATTCCATATTTACATCACTTTTTTTTTCTTTTTTAACAAAAGCTTGTGTGTGTCTGAATAGAAATAGATCTCCAAGGGGCCTTTTTAAAAAAAAAAATCCATGGGTCACAGGACAAAACAAAACAAATCAAAAAACCCTGATGGAGTAAGTTCGACTATCCAATATGAATACACACCAAAAAAAAAAAATCCTGCCAAAAGATGAGGAAGAATGACATGAAAAGACACTCGAGGCTTGTAGGAAAGGCCACAGCAGTGAGTAATTGGGTAATCAGGACGAACTGTCAGAAATGAGGCTGAAATCCTGCACTTGAGCTTTACCTCAGATGAGGCTGCAGCAGACAGGAGCCACAGACCTTTCTTGTCTTTTGAGTTCTGCAGGTGCCTTTGTCTCTTCAATCCTTCCTCTGCTCTGACAACAGTCAATGAACCCAAAAGAGTGCATGCAATCTTTTAAAGTGCAATTTTACTTGGGAAAGTGACTGTTAAAGTGACTTTGTGAGGATCTGTATTACTGCCTCTCAATCATTTCCAGATCAAATTGACTGCACGGACTACCCAAGGGATGCTTTCCTTAGCTGCTGGGTGCTGTTTGCATCATCTGCACGATGAGGAGGACATACTGTGCTGCTGCATCTTCGAGCACAACACTGATGGTGCCCATGCACTCCAAATGCACGGGATGGGCGGAAGAGTGTGAGAGAGAAAACAGAAGCTGTTTCCTAGGTCTGTGCTGGGGAAGTAAGACACTCTCATTCCAATCAATTGATCAACACGTGTCTGAATCAGTAGATCTGAAAACTGAATGAGGCTGGGGAGAAAATTATTTGTTTCAAACAGGTTGGCTTTCAAACAAAGAGCATTCAGGTTGCAATATTAAGACAGCATTTCTTTTTGTGGTTTGTAGTTAAAAATACTCTTTTAATGCAAACCATAGAAGTATTTATTATAGTTGTAGTTATGATTCCAAAGTTATGAAAAAAAGCAATTCACTAATATTGTACCAACGGCCTACATGAAGTGTCTCACAGAGGCAGGCCACAGCCACATGTACACAGCACATGTGCCATGAACAGCAGCAGCAGCAGCTCTTATTCTGTAACTCTATCACAACAACCAATCAATTTGTATAATGGATGGAGGGGGGAAAAGAATAAACTTTTAAGGAAGAGCACAGAGATAATAAAATAACTAGAAGATGGTTGCTGAAAGAGTGGCTCACAAAATTTCTACTGGGCCAACCTGTCTAGAAAAGAAGGAAAAAGAAAAAAAAGGCTTTCTGATAGGCCCAGTAGGAATTCAAGTGCCTTCTGGGGCTTATTGTGTAGGTAACAAGAACTCCTCTGGATGTTTCCTCAACTGTGACTCAGGAAGATTACCCCTGCAATCTTTAAAATAAGATAAGAGTTGCTACTATTTTCATTCCAAAATGAACAAAAGCCCTGGGATGTATGTTATGAACAACTCCTTCCTCTAAAGGGATGGTCATAATTTCCCATGGGTTGCTGGGAGGAATGGGTTTCCTTGACCTATGAAATATTTATTAGACAAATATAAGCTTTTACATCCAAATCATACCTTCTCAAATCCTGCAGACACTAATTAGAAAGCATGGACTTTTCCAGCAGAAAAATGTGTTGGATTATTGTCCATCTAGTACTCAGAGTCAGGTTCCCTTTCTCTTGATTTGCCAGCTAAGCCCCCAAACAAGAATAAAATATTATTTTCTATTACATTAGGGGACATGTAGAAATTTTTCCAAAAGGCTTCATTATCTACTATATTGCTGTTGTTGTTGTTAGATGTTTTCAAGTTAGAGGTGGCCCATAGTTGACCCTCCAGTGGGGTTTCAGAGGCACTCAATCACAGGAGAGGAGACTGTTGTGGAGTTAACTCTAATGTGCACATCATCTAGGGTGTGGTATTTTCAATTGCTTCATATGCATCTAAACATTAGACAAAAAAATAAGGAAGACAGAGAATTGATGCCTTTGAATTCTGGTATTGATTAGGATGATTTACTCTACCATAGACTGCCAAAAAACAAAACAAAACAAATCAGTATTGAAAGAAGCACAACAAGAGTGCTCCTTAGAGACAAGGATGGTGACACTTCATCTGACCTCTTCTGAGTGTGTCAGGAGTGACAAGTCCTTTGAAAAAGACATCATGCTGGGAAAGGTAAAGGGTTAGAAGAAACAGAGGAAGACCTCAGCCTGAGGTAGGCTGGCAGTAATTACACAATGGGTCTGAGCATAGTGGAGAGAGTGAGGATGGCACAGGACAGAGCAAGGTTCAGATCTGTTGTTCACAGGGTCACTATGAATTATAGTTAACTTTATGCCACCTAACAACAACCACCAAATATTTCTGAATAGAAATGTACTCCAGGGTGTTTCCTGGGGCAAAACTTTTTGAAAGTAGAATGTCAGGTTTCTCTGCCAAGGCACCTCTGAGAAGATCAGATTTTTCACTCTTTGGTCAGCATTTCCATAGATATTTCTAAAACAATTACAATTTTAAATATTGGGAATTATAACAATGAAGAATTTGCATTAGGATATCAGAAGAAGCTGTATTAAAAAATAGAATTTGAGTATTTGCTTCAGCAGCACACAAGCTAACACTGGGACAAAACAGAGAAGAACATTTTGTTTGCAAAATACTAAGGCAGGGTAAACTGACACACTCAAAAAATAAGTGCAATAACTACAAGATATCTAGGAGACAACAGAAAATATAGAATCAATATAGGGCAAGATGTCATGAGCAAGAGACAAAAATAAATAACCAGGAAATATCTTTAAAGAAGAGTAAGTAATAGGACTACCTTATAAAAAATTAAAAAGATACTTACCTTCTAAGAATGCAAGGAAACCACATAAACATAAAAAAACCCAAAACACACCCAAAACAACCAAGGAATAAAACCAGACAATACCCCAGTATATTTCAGGAAAATAACACAAGAGCAAAATGACAAAATATACAAGTAGAAACTATGCCAAAGAGCAATCAAATATTCAAGACAATAATACTGAGATTTTAGAGACAGTAATAATAGGAAAGTCAAAAAAGGTAGAACTTAATCAGTTGAATATCACACCAATGATCTACAAGACAAATCCTCTGACATTCATTTATAGGACAGAAAATGGAAAGAAAAAAACGCTGAAGTTTTATGCGGGACATTATAAAAAAAAAAAAACACACCCCAATTACATATCATTAATTAGAATTTCAGAACAAGAGAAGACAAAACAAAATAAAGCCACGAAATCAACCAGCCAAAAATGAACAACAACAACCCCCCCAAAAAAAAACCACCAAGCACACGCATTTACTAGCACAAACTTCCCTAATATTATGAAGGAAAAGAAGACATCCATTCAAGAAGCACAATAAACTCCACAATAGATACAACATTAAATTAATAAAATACATATAATCAAGCTTTCAAAAACAAAAAACAAGAATATTTAAAGCAACTTGTGAAAAAGAAAATGTTATTAACAATGGCCATTCAATAAGATAGAACAGATTCAATTCGCAGAAATCATGTAGGCAAGAAGGCAATGGCATGACAAACAGAAAAAACTTTGAAAAATGCCAACCAAGGATTATGTATCCAGGAAGACTACTGCTCACATGTTGTTGTTTGTTGTTGTTATGTGCCATTGAGTCGCTTGCAACTCATAGCGACCCTATGTACAACAGCCCTAAACTCCGCTCTGTCCTGTGCCAATCACACTGTCTCTGACACTCCCATCCCAATTATCCCAGTCACTGAATCAATCCACCTCATAGAGGGCCTTCCTCTCCTGCGCTGTCCCTCCACCTTCCCAAGCATGATGTCCCTCTCCAAGGACCAGTCTCTCCTCAGAACACTCCAAAGTATGTCAGACAGAGCCTCAGAATCCTTGCCTCCAAGGAGCCACCCGCTTTAACCCTTTCCAGGACAAATCTGTTTGTCTTCCTAGCAGTCCATGGTATTCTCAATACTCTTCTCCAGCACCACAGCTCAAAGGCATCAATTCTCCTTCTATCCTCTTTGGTCATTGTCCGACTCTCTGATGCATAACAAGTGATTGTGAAGACCATAGCCTGTATCAGACGCACCTTAGTCTCCAGAGAGACACCATTGCTCTTCAGTACTTTAGAGAGGTCCCTAACAGCAGACTTTCCCATGGCAATGCACCTTTTAATTTCCTGGCTGCTGGTGCCAAGACTGTTGACTATGGGGCCAAGCAAAATAAAGCTGTGTACAATCTCAATCTCTTCACCATCCATCCTGATGCTGCCAATTGGTCCAGTGGTGAGAATCTTTGTCTTCTTGACATTGAGCCTCAATCCATATTGTAGGCTGCAGTCCTTGACACTCTGCAGCAGGCGCTTCAGGTCCTCTTCAGTTTCAGCAAGCAGGGTTGTGTCATCCACATAACACAGATTGTTGATAAATCATCCACCAATCTTGACCCCACATTTTTCCTCATAGAGCCCAGCCTCCCGGATAATCTGTTCTGCATATAGGTTGAAAAGGTATGGAGATAGGATGCATCCCTGACGTATGCCCTTCCCAATTTTGAAACATGCAGTGTTCCCTTGCTCTGTTCTGACGACTGCCTTCTGGTCCAAGTGTAAGTTTCGCATTAGAACGATCAAGTGTTCTGGTATTCCCATTCTTCTCAGAGTCAACCATTGTTTGTTATGATCTACACAGTCAAATGCCTTTGCATAGTCAATGAAACAGATAGACATTCCTCTGGTATTCCCTGCTTTCAGCCAAGATCCATCTAACATCAGCTACAATATCCCTAGTACCACGACCCCTTCTAAACCCAGCCTGGACTTCTGGCAGTTCTCTGTTGATGTGCTGTTCCAGTCATGATGGTGAAATAATGAAATTCTGTAGTAAACAGAAATGAAGGACATTTAAAAAAAAACAACAAAAAAACTGGTCAAACTTACTAGAAATGCTAAAGGGAATTATTCAGAAAAAGAACTGACAATGTCAGACATCAATCTGAGAATTAGATACACGAAAAATCCACTTGAGAAAAACCTAGAAAAAGAATTCTCAAAAGTGAAACAAGCATACAGCACTGACCCAGTGGTTCTAACAATGGACTTACTAAGCTCAACAGACAGTGATGATTACACAAGATCTGACAGGGTTTCATTTGACTGCACATTTGGCTATTATGAGTCTGAGCCAATTCAATGGTACCTAACAACAACAACAATCACACAACACTGAAAATGGAGAACCAAATGTATCAGTCTGTGAAAGATGAAAACTAAAAACTAGAGAAATAAAAGGTATAGTCACAGAACTTCTAATTAGAGGGGGAGTCAAGATGAGACTGTGATAGATCAGACTGCTTTAAACTAATTCAAATGAAAAAGTAAATATGAGGTGGTTGTTGCTAAGTGTCATCAATTCAAGTACAACTCATAGCAACCCAATGAATACGTCTGAACTCTGTCCTATCCTGTGCCATTCTCACCATTTCTGACACACGTGTGCATACTACAGCCGTGGTGCCCATGTCAATCCACTTCTTTGAGTCTTCATTTCACAGACCCTCCGTCTTTCCAAGCACAATACCCCTCTTCAAGAAATAACTTCTTCTAGCAATGTGCCCAAATTGTGTGAGACAAAGCTTTGGCATCCTTGCCTCCAAGGAGCACTCTATCTGCACTTTCCCCAAGACATATCTGTGTTCTTTTGGCAGTCCATGGAATATTTAGCACTTTTATTTCTAATCCCACAGCTCAAAGGCATCAATTCTTCTGTCATCCTTATTTATTGTCCAGTTCTCAGAAGCATATGACCATGAAAAACAACAAATATATAAGCTATGGTGGCAAAGAAGCTGTGCTGCACTCCTGAGGACACACTGTCCAAATTCAACAGCTGCTACACAGGAGAGAACAGGCAATCTCCTATATGATTTACAGCATCTGAAGAGTCAGCTATGAGTCAGTTTCGGTATCGGTATCGGTCTCAGACAATAACAACAATATATGTGTATGTGTGCATCACATGCAAAACTGAAATATCTCCTGGTCCAGATAGATTCACTGGATAAGTCTACCAAACATTCAGAGGAGAGCTAGTATGAATTTTGCTGAACCCATTCTAGAACAAAGAAATTTATATACTACTCAAGAGTTCATTTTATGAGCAAGCATAACCCAGATGTCAAAGGAAATAAAAGACATTCTTAAAAAAGAACATTATAGACCAATACCGATCATGAACATATGGTTATTGTTGGGTTTTACTGATTTTGAAAAGTCAATAAATGTGGATCATAACAAAGAAAAGATAAAATTGATAAGAATAGGAATCTCAGGACATCTAATTGTGCTCATGTGAAACCCATATTTAGACCAAGAAGCTATTTTCTGAACAGCTCCATAGAAAACATGACAAGGGAATATAATTTGTTTCAAATCAGAAAAAATGTACAACAGGGCTGTATACTTTCCCTATGCAAACCATTTGCTATGTAAATAAAATCCACAAACTGGATGTGGCACCAGAATTATGCAGATGACACAACCTGGTTTGCTATAAGTGAAGAGAACATGAAACACTAGCTTCAGAAGAACAAAAAATACAGCCTTCATTATAGATTACACATCAGTATTAAGAAAACATTCCTCACCACTGGACCAATAGGTAACATCAAAACAGATGGAGAAAAGACTGAAGTTGTTCATTATTTCATTCTATTTGGATCCACAATCAATATCCATGGTAACAAGAGTTAAGAAATCAGAAGAAAAATGGAATTAGGAATATATTCTGTCAAGGACTTCTTCAAAGTGCTAAATAAAAATGATAAGAATTTAAAGACAAAGGTGTGCCTGATTTAAGCAATGGTCTTTTGAATTATTTTCTATGTATCTAAAATTAAAATGATCAATAAGCCCCATAGGAGAAGAACCTATGACATTTGAGTTGTGGTATTGGAAAAGAGTATTGACTTTTCCATGGGCTGTCAAAAGGACAAACAAGTCTGTCTTAGAGGAAGTGAAATCAGAGTGTTCATTAGAAGCAAGGACGATGAAATTTCATCTCATCTACTTCGGATAGGTTGTCAGGAGGGGCCATTTCTTGGGAAAGGAAAAAAAAAAAACCACAACAAAACATCATGATGGGAAAGGTAGAGGATACAAGAAAAGAAGACATTCAACAGGATAGATTGAGACAGTTACTACTAGAGTAGACGTGAGTATATCAGAAACTGTCAACATGATGGGCAAAGTTCAGATTTGTTGTTCATAGGGTCACTATAACACACCTAACAACAATAATAGCAAGGCAAGTTTAACCAAAGAAGGAATGATACCTTTTTATTTAATAAAAATGGGGTTGCCTTCATAGTTAAAAAAGTCATTTCTAGATGGGTCTTTAAATAGAATATTGTGAGTGACAGGATAATGTCCATATGCATTCAAGGAAGTCCAGTGACTACCACTATCATTCAAATATATGCACCAAATACTAGAGCCAAAGAAGAGGAAATAGATTATTTCTACCAACTTTTACAGTCAGAGATCAAGTGAACATGCAATCAAGATTCATTAATAATAATGGGTGACTGGAACGCAAAAGTTGGGAACAGAGAAGAAAGATCAGTAGGTGGAAAGCATGGACTTGGTGACAGAAATGAAGCTGGAGATAGGATGATAGAATTTTGCACAATCAACAATTTATTCATTGCAAACACAAGGAACATAAATGCAGGCTATACACAGGGATTTCACCTGATGGTATGCATAGGAATCAGATAGATTACATCTGTGGAAAGAACCACTGAAGCAGCTCAATATCAGCTGTGAAAACTAGGGCTGTTGCTGACTATGGAACAGATCTGAAGCTAAGGAGAGTGAAATCAAGCACACAGGAACCAAAATCTAACCTTGAGTCTATCCCAGCTGAATTTCAGTACCATCTCAGAAGAGGTTTGAGGCCCTGAACACTAATGAGCAAAGACCAGATGAGTTCTGAGAAGATATCAAAACTATCATCCAGGAAGAGTGCAAAATGCCATTGCAAAGATGCAGGAGGAAGAGAAGACCAAAATGGGTGTCAGAAGAGACTCTGAATATTGCACTGGAGTGCAGAAAAGCCAAAGCAGAAGGAAGAAATCAAGGTATTAAGGAGCTGAACAGGAAATTCCAAAAGGCTGCACATCAAGACAGAGTAAAGTACTACATAGAAATGTGCAAAAAGCTGGAGTCAGAAAAATCAAAGGGGTCAAACTCTCTCAGCATTTCTTAAGCTCAAGGAACTGAAGAGGAAACTTACGCCTTGAGTTGCAATACTTAAGGATGCTTTAGGCAGAATATTGAGTGATCCTACAAGTATTAAAAGAAGATGGAAAGAGTATAGAGTCATTATACCAAAAGGAATTGGCAGACACAGAAGAGTTTCATGAAACAATGTATGAACAAGAGCCTATGGTGATGAAGGAAGAAGTTCAAGCTGCTTTGAAAGAACTGCCTAAGAAAAAAGCCCCAGGAATTGATGGTATACCGATTGACATATTTCAACTAACGGATGCTGCCCTAGATGTGCTCACTAAGTTGTGCCAAGAAATCCGGAGAACATCCACTTGGTCAACTGACGGGAAGAGATCTCTAGTTTTCTCATTCCAAAGAAAGGTAATCCCACAGAGTATGGAAATTATTGAACAATATCATTAATATCACAAGCAAGCAACATTCTGCTGAAGATTATCCAAAAACAACTGGAACAGCACACCAACAGAGAACTACCAGAAATGCACGGTGGGTTTAGATGGGGTTGTGGTATTAGGGATATTGTAAATAATGTTAGTTAGATGGATCTTTGCTGAAAGCAAGGAGTAACAGAAGAATGTCTATCTTTGTTGCATTGATTAGGCAAAGGCATTTGACTGTGTGGATCATAACAATCTGTGGCTAACTCTGCGAAGAATAGGAATCCCAGAACACTTGATTGTGCTAATGTGAAACTCATACTTGGACCAGGAGGCAGTCATCAGAACAGAACAAGGAAACACTGCATGGTTCAAAATTGGGAAGGGTGTATACCAGGACTGCAATCTGTCTCCATACCTTTCCAACCTTTATGCAGGACAGATTATCCAGGAGGCTAAGATCTATGAGGAGAAATGTGACATCAGGAATGGAGGGAGAATCATCAAAAAATCTATGTTATGCAGATGACACAACCCTGTTTGCTGAAACTGAGGAGGACCTGAAGCGCTTGCTCTGGGAGGTCAAGGACTGTAGTCTTCAGTATGGATTGAGACTCAATAACAAGAAAACAAAGATTCTCACCCCTGGGTCAATTGGTAGCATCATAATGGATGGTGAAGAGATTGACATTGTTCAGAATTTTGGTTTGCTTAGCTCCACAGTAAACACACTTGGTATCAGCAGCCATGAAATTAAAAGACATATAGTGATGGGAAAGTCTGCAGTTAGTGACCTCTCTAAAGTACTGAAGTGCAACGAAGCCAGTCTGGAGACTAAGATGCGCCTGATACATGCCATGGTCTTTGCAATCACTTGCTATGCATCAGAGAGATGGGCAATGATTAGGGATGATAGGAGAATTGATGCCTTTGAGCTGTGATGCTGGAGAAGAGTATTGGATATACCATGGACTGCTCCTTGGAGGCAAGGATTCTGAAACTTCATCTAACATACTTTGGACATGTTGCAAGGAGGTACCAGTCCTTGGAGAGGGACATCATGCTTGTGAGGGTGGAGGGACAGTGCAGGAGAGGAAGACTCTCAATGAGATGGATTTATTCAGTGACTGGGGTAATGTGGATAGGCGTGTTGGAAAGAGTGAAATTGACACAAGATAGGGCAGAGTTTAGAGCTTTTATGCATAGTGTTGCTATGAATCACAGGTAACTCAATGGCACATTACAACAACAACAACAACAGATTGGAAGGTGAAAGATGAGAAGACAAATTAGTAAATATAGATGATAGTTATACAGTAAGTTGGATGAAATTAAGGGCAATATGCAATAAGGGGATGATCAGCATAATATCTCCAAGAAAGGCATGACAGAGTGATACAGACATCAAAGGTAAACACTATTACATGCAGCATTCTGCAATATCACTAAGAACAAATACCACTCACAGATGGATATGGATACACAGGCAAACAGGCAAGGCAAAGATCTCCAGGTAAGCGAAAGGGACTACATTCACAATCATATACAGTTTTGTCACATGCTATTTTGATATGCATATTTGTTATGTGTTGTAAATCTATCCAGATATACAGTAGAGCCAATACTAACAAAGTTATATAAACGTCTTAGTCATAACCAAACACGCCAGATGCATTGATTGCTAGTCTTAGGGCTTCAGGACTACAGCCTTGGGGAACATCAAGGTCAAATTGCAATACATATTCCACAACCTCTGGTGGCCTAGTGGTAAGAAACAGTGCTGCAATCCTAAAGACACACAGTTCAAATCCATCAGCTGTTTTGTAAGGGAAGGATGGACAGTCTCCTCTCATGAAATTTAATGTCTCTAAAAATGCTCAATAACAACACTTTCTACCTTAATGAGTAGACTTGGGTCTTAATAGCTAGCAAGCGACTGTCTAAGCTTCAATTATTGTTATTTCCTTGTCCAGAGAAAATAACAAAGACAATTAAAATAAACACAAAGTTAAATCTCTGCTATCGTGAAACCAGAAGTACTGGAAAAAGCCTGGCTACTGCTACTCACTGCTTTAAAATGATCAAAGTCAAGGATCCTGGACAGAGAGGGAGAAAAATTCAGATCATAATACAAATTCATAAAAATATAAAAGCTTGCTACTCTAATAGGGAGTGGGAAAACATGAAACAACATGGTCTTTGATCATCCTTTGAGTCTGGAACTAAAATTGTCCCTATGGCTCCACTTTAAATATGAAACAATAACACCAAGGTGGTACTCATTCCTGAGAATTCTCAATCATACAAGGTAAAAATGGCAGTTTTCTTCCCAGTGATAAAACTACAAAGGCAAGAAGGTCCACAAGAGATAAATTAGTGGAAATGAGAATCAGGTTGGAAGTGGTAAGAGTGCTGTTATGATGTAAAGACTACAGTTAAAGTCATAAAATAAAGTCCGTATTAATGATTTTTTTTAAAGTCTCTGGAATTTGAGCTCATCAATTTCTCGTGTCTAGGTGTGTGTGCAAATTGATAAGCTATATTTAAACTGTCAGTAATCAAAACTACCTTAGGATGAATTCCTTTTTCTGTTCATTTATCTTACGCTAAATATTTTTTTATTACAGGAGTTTTAAATTTTGTGTTATTTTTACCAAAATCTCTTAAACAAGAAGAAACAGTGGAAAACAAGACTTTGAGTTGCAGTTCTCAAAGATTTCACTACGTGGGTGTACATGTTTTATGTGTGTGCACACTCAAACAAACCTTTGGGGAATTAGTATCATACACATTGCTACCAATGAGATTATTATTATTATTGTTAGATGCCATCGATTCAGTTCTGACCCATAAAGAGTCCATGACCACCCAGAGGATCCTTGCACCATCCTCACAACTATTGCTGTGTTTGAGTTTATTGTTGCAACTGCTTTGTCAATTATCTTACTGAAGTTCTTTTTTTTACCTGGCCTTCAAGTTTACTAAACGTGATGTCCTTCTCCAGTGGCTGGTAAATTCTGATGATATGTGCAGAGTACGTGAGATGAAGTCTCGCCATCCTCATGTCTAATTCTCTATGTATTTCTTCCAAGGCATATTTGCCTAGTCTAAAGTCTGTTATATACTTAAAACTTTTGCCCACAACAAAATTCAGAGGTAGCAATTATTTAGGATTCCTTCTTCATTGTCTAGCTATTGTGTGCAAATGATTAAAAATACCATGAATTGGGTCAGGAGTACCTTAGTCTTCAAACTGATATTTTTACTTTTTAATACTTTAAAGAGACCCTTAACAGCAAATTTGCCATGAAAAATCCATTATTTTATTTTTGAACTACTGCTTCCATGAAATTAGTCTGAAGGTGGGTTCTTGGGAGAAGCAAAATCAATGAAATAGATAAATATCTCACTTTCAGTGCTGTCACGTCATAACTGACACATAGCTGATGCATAGAGGATTTGGGAGGCTGTATTGCCTCTCTTCATCTCGCTGAGTGGCTGGTGGATTTGATCTACCACAAGCACAGGTGGAAAATGAGGAACTAAGATTAGAAAGGAAAGAAATCCAATTTGTAGCACTCAAGAAATCAAGACATTGTGCACTGGGAAAATATGCTGTCAAAGATCTCCCCAAAGTGCTAAAGAACAAGGACATCAGTTAAAGATTAAGATGCACTGGATCTAAGCCATAATTTTTTTCAATTGCTTCCTATGCATCTGAAAGTTGAAAAATAAAGAAGATTGGACAATGAAAAACTGATGCCTTTGAAGTGTGGTACTACAAAAGAGTACTGAATATCCTACAGACTGCCAAAAACAGACATGTCTGCTGTTGGAGAAAGTGTTATCAAGGTAAGTACTCACAGACAAGGATGGTGGAAGCTCACCTCCCATCCTATGGGCATGTTATCAGGTCCAGCTAACCCATCAACGGAAAAAGACATCATGCTGCAAAAGGGTCTGTGAAAAAGAAGACCCTCAGCAAATGGATTGACAGGGTGACAATGGACTCGAGCATGTTGGGGGTTGGTGAGGACAGTGTGACTAGGGCAAAATGTCAATCTGCTGTTCAGAGAGTTTCTATCAGTCATAGGGAGTTCTGGCAGCCTAGTGGGTAATGAGTTGCACTGCCAACCCACAGGAAGGTGGCTCAAATCCACCAGCAACTTCATTGGAGAAAGAAGGGCAGTCTCCTGCCTTGAGAGTTATAGCTTTCAAACTTCCTGCAAGCTCCTCTGAGATAGAGTTGACTTGATGGCACATAATAGCAAACGTATATGCTAGATTGCGTAATTTGCAAAGGGAGTTTGCTTAATCAGTCTTCAATTCTGATGTTTCATTTTTCTTTATATAGTACAGCTTCTGGGATTATTGGTACAGAAAACAAATTTAATATGTGTGTGATGAAAGTCTACACATCTTTTCTTATTGTATACTATGCAGTGGCCTCTTGTTCAAGCATACACTTTGGGCATGCCAAACATAGTAAAGGGATACTAAAAGGTATGTTATATATTTTTGGTCTATATAAAAGTTGGGCATAAGCACAATTAAGTACATTAAGCAGATTCACTTAGTCAATTGCAAATGAGATTTAAACTTTGAGCTGTTGTTTCCTTTTTCTTGTAATAGAAAGTAAGAATTCAGTACTTTGGTTTTTCTCATATAGTATTTCAGGAAAAGAACTTCTGACTATAGATTTAATATAAATGTAGTCATTTAAATCTTGAAAGGTATATCTTCATGCAATTTTCAAAATAAAATATTCATATTTCTGTAAATGTCTACTTGCCAAAAAATTTCAACACAAAATGATTAAGATTAAAAACATTTACAAAGAATTTATTTAGAAAAAGTACAACAAGTATTAGACATCATGCCACAGAACATCCATAGTACAAGGAATTTACGTCAATGTATCTGTAGTCTCCTCCACCACCCTCATCATTTTGCTGACAATTCCTCTCTCCAAAGTTAACTAACCTTGACTGAGATGAGGTCTGTGAAAACCCTGGAGAGTGTATTCATCTAAATTTGTCTGTATTGTTGTTGATATTATGTGCCAGCAGATCAACTATGATGCTCAGCAATTAAACAATGGATCTGATCCTCGCCCTGTCCTGTACCATCTTCATCATCTCTGATACACTTGAGCCCATTATTATAGTCACTGTGTCAATCCATTTTTCAAATCTTCCAAATTTTCAAGTACTTTGACTTTTTCCAAGGTCTGGCCCTTCTTAACAACATGCCCAAATTATGTAAGAGGAAACGTCACTCTCCTTGTCTCCAAATAACAACCCAGTAATAATTTTCTCCAAAACGTATTTATTCATTCTTTGGTAGTCTATGGGGTATTCAGTGTTCTTCTCCAACCCTATAACTCAAAGACATCAATTCTTCTATCTTTCTTAGTCATTGTCCAACTTACAGATGCAGAAGAAGTCATTGAAAAAACCATGACTTGGATCAGGTGCACTGAATCTTTACAAACTGACATTCCTGCTCTTCAGCATTTTGGAGAGGTCCTTGACAGCAGATTTTCCTAGCTCAACATGTCTTTTGATTCCTTGACTGCTGGTACCATGGGTGTTGATTTTGGATTCAAATACAATGAAATTGTTGACAATTCAATTTTTTCTTCATCTATTATGATGTTGCCTATTGACCCAGAGGTGAGGAACTGGATGTTGAGACTGAATTTATGTTAAAGGATGTAGTCTTTGATCTCTTTTGAAGCACGTGTTTTAAGTCCTCTTAACTTTTAGCAAGCAAGGTTGGATCGTTTGCATAATATATGCTGTTGATAAGTCTTCCTCTGATCCTGATGTCACATTCTTCATTACAATGGCTAGCTTTTTGAATAATTGTCTGTATTAGGAAATCCAAAATTAGGGGGAAATGGGCCTGTTATTCATTTATCTAATAATTCCTTCACCTACTCAGCAACTTTTTATTGTGCAATATGTTTGTGTCAAGTGCTGCCCTATGCACTTGAGAACAGGATAAAATTAAGGCCATTCTTTTCCTGTCATTTATATGCTAGTCAAAGGAGAGACAATATAACAAGGTGTGGCATGAGCAGGATTGTTTCTGAGAGCAACAAGCACTTAAACACAACAAACAGGGACATGGAATAGAAACAGGAGAGCACTATGTTTGAGCTGAGATTTAAATGATGAGTAGCAACAGCCTAAGCTTAGACCTGAAGGGAGATCCTCCCAAAAGGAAGATCACTAAAAAGTTATTGAAGCAGTCAAGGCTTTGGTGTAGCCTCAGGACATAGAGGAGGACAGTATAACCAGGCCTAGTAGAGATCTATAGAGATTGAAGTCAGAGAGGATCATCTATTACAACACTTGTCAGAATTGTTAATGTGATAGCTGGGCACTATCTCGTTTTTCCAGTCTCAGGATATATGGCCAGAGCTCAGAGACCAGTCAAAGTCATAAGATTAAGTCCCTTGGGATCCAACATCCAGGCAGGTATAAGGGAGGATGACTCAGCAAAAAAGGTCAAGAAATGCCAAGAACAGTAAGAAGAAAACTAGGGGGATTATATTTTATGAAAACAGAAAATTAAGAACAGTGCACACATGCAGCAGATGATTCACATCATACATATGAACTGCCTTTGAAGTGTGATGATTCAAGGTGTTCTAAATCTTTGGGAAAAAAACAACTTTTTGTGTTCTGTAAAACAGAACTAAACTGGAAACCAGATGGAGGACTCCAAGTAGGGCTGGTGCACATTGCTAATGCCATTTAATCTTTCCTTTTACCAAAATGATGAGATATATGATAGTGGGTCTTTATCTAGCCATAGAAACCAATCTAATTCCTGGAAAATAGATATTTGCTGAGTTAATAAATGCATATATTTTATCTTTTGTACATTTAAAAAGATTTACTGAAGATTTATGATCAGGAAATGAAGTATTGCCATCCAACTACACTACCCCTTTCACCTTAGAACAGAGAAGCAGTGAAGAGGAACCAGCATCAGCAGAGGGACTGGGAACATACTTAGAAAGAATGTCTAAGACTTGCCGTCATGGTCCACTACGCACTAGACTTTTAGCATTTTACACAGAGTCAGCTCGTTCTGAGTTGTTTAACTTTCTGTAGCCAGCACATAGGTAGGCTGTGGGCACAGACAGATGGGACACCAGGGAGAGAGGACGCTGTGCAAATGCCATGTGGTTGGAGCAGTGGCCAACCTGGACACCTTCTGGTGGGTACTTTTGTTTACTAATCTCTTGCTCTTGGCAGCTCCTTCAGTGTGGTCTCATTGCTTCTCCACATGGAGCTGCTTAATTGCTGCCAGCAGAAAGTTTGACCCTGTTTATCCAGATGGCTCAAATCTAGCTGGCACTGATGATCCTGCCACTTTTCCCTGATAAAGCCCAGTTGCCTCATTACTTCTGAACAGACACCCCTTAAGAGGAACTCCCCAATGTCTACCGTCATTGAAAAGCTAAGTTGAAATATCAAACAAAAGGCAAAGGGGAAACAGGGCAAATAGAGAGGGAGGCGTTCCTCGTATCCTTCCCCATATCCCTTTACATTTCAAGAATATGAATGTGTTTATTTATAACTCAACATTCAAACTAATTATTAGCTGAAGGCTTTCAAGTAAAAATGTAGGTCAAGCAATATTATGTGCTATAATGGCAATGATTTTAGCTCCAAGGAATGTAAGTAATTGAAACTCACTATTTCAGTGAGTTATTACAGCCCAGCGTACACCCTGTCAGCCATCGAGTACAAGCTTCCAGACCACCCTCAATGTCACTCTAGTCTCTGAATGTCCTTGCTTATGGACTTGGGGACAGCAGACTTTTTTGGCTTAGTGTACAAAATTTTGTCTTCCTACTTCTATTTAAAGCATTTGTGTGTTCCGTCTAGAATGACACCTTTTATATATCACAATAAAATCTTTAGGTTAAGAAAGGATATTAAAAAAAAATGGATAAGGAGATTGTGGGCCCCAAGCCAGTGTCCCCCAGCACGAAGCAATTAGTTGAGCACTCAGGGGCCAGGCCATTAAGGTTTATGATGGCAGGACCCTGCCGAGTCTGTTCCATTCAATAACAACAACAAAAAAAACCCAAAACAACCTATGTGTAACCCCAGCCTGGGAGAGTCAGCTAATGATAATGAAAGACAATTAGTCATGTGGTCAAGTGGCTGCAGTACCCCAAATTCTATAGTGTTTGATTCTAGAATTTTAAAAGCTTCATTATTTGGTACCTTCTTTTGCCTCTTTCCATTTTCTCTTTCCACTCTTCCTTCGCAATGTGTTCATCCTCGCATCTCCTTCCTTCTTTCTCATCTTGCTCTCTCCACAAGTAAGTGTCTGACTTACATCATATTCAAGTTATGACAAATCTCACTTACACCTGGGGTATTTTGTTGTTGCTCATTACATCATTGATAGTGTGCTGAAGTCAACTATCAGCTATCATTACTATTCTTAGATATTTACTTACAGACTTTAAATTTTAATTCACTATTCAAAGCGATGTATAAAATACTGATGATAAAAGGCAATACCATGAAAATTTTTTAAATTGGGGTGTTTGACTTTTATCAGAACTGACTTCAGGTGGAGTCAGCAGAACTGATGACAGTCCTATCATCAAGGACTATCTAAACTTCTTGACGTTCCTTGCTGCTCCTTTAATTTTTGCCATGTCCTTTTGATTTCTCCTCTCATATTTCCCTCTTAATAGATCTTTCCCTTAATAGATTTTAATAGCTTTCTTCTTCACTAATACAAATGGACTTTTTGTCTAACAGTAAGTATTAAATTAATAAGAAGGCATGTTAATTATTATTAATGTATCAGCACATAATCCCCTTGGAAGCTTCTCGTGTTCCTGGTTAATAATGCTGTTGTTTTTATGTGCCACTGAGTTGACTAAGACTCCTAACAACCCGATGAACAATAGCTCTGATCTCGGCCCTATCCTGAGCCAATTTTACTGTCTCTGACATACTTGCCCTCATTGCCACAATCACTGTGTCAAATCATCTCATATAGGGTCTTCCTCTCCTGCTCTCATCCAAACATGATGTTTTTCTCTAAGGATTGGTCCTTCCTCAAAATACACCAAAGTATGTAAGAGAGAGATTCACAATCCCTGCCTCTAAGGAACAGAATGGTTCACTTTCTCCAGGACAGACTTGTTTTTACTCTTGGTGGTCCATGGTATGTTCAAACCTCTTCTCTAGTACCACAACACACAAAGCATTGATTCTTCTTCTAGTAACCTTAGTCATTGTTCAACTCTCTGATGCATAGCAGGTAACTGAGAAGACCACACTGGAAGCAGGCTCACCTTAGTCTCTAAACTGACATTGTTGCTCCTTAGCACTTCGGAGACGCACATAACAGCAGACTTTCCCAAAGCAACATGTTTGTTTATTGGGGCGGGGGGTTTGTGTATTTTTTTGTGGTGGTTTTTTTTTTTTAATTTCCTGACTGCTGGTATCAAGAGTGTTGACTGTGGACTTATTCAAGATTAAATTGTTAAGAACGTCAATATCTTCTCCATTCATCATAAGACTGCCAGTTGGCCCAGTGGTAAGAATCTTTTTTTCCCTCGATATTGAGATGTAATCCACATTATAACAGGATACAGTAATTTATCTTCACTTGACTTCAAGGTTTGTTTGCTTTTTCATGTAATTAATTTTTCAAGAGGTAGAAAATTGTTATATATATAATAGTATTGTTTATATGTTGTTGTTATGTGCCATCGAGTCGCTCGCGACTCATAGCGACCCTATGTACAAGAGCTCTAAATGCTGTTCTATCCTGTGCCAACCTAGCCATCTCAAACACACTTATTCCCACCGCTCCAGTCACAGAATCGATCCATCTCACCAAAGGTCTTCCTCTCCTTCACCTCCCCTCCACTCTGCCAAACATGATGTCCCTCTCCAAGGACCAGTCCCTCCTTGCAACATGCCCAAAATATGTCAGATGAAGCTTCAGAATCCTTGACTTCAGGGAACACTCTGGCTTCACTCTCTTCAGGACAAACCTGTTTGTTCTCCTAGCAGTCCAGCAGCACAGCTCAAAGGCATCAATCCTCTTTCTCCAAGGACATATATACATGCACATTTTTTGTAGTCAATACTCATTGTTCTCAAGTACAAACCAGCTAATAGTTGACCATTGAGTGGATTTCTAAGGCTACAAAGCACACAGAAGGAAACTGTCCATCTTTTTCACTTGATGCTGTTGGGGGATCCAAACTACTAAAAAGATGCAGACTTCGGATTAGCAATGCAACTCTCTATGGACTAATGCTGTTGTTGTTGTTAGGTGCTGTCAAGCCAAGTACGACACATAGTGTTACTAATAACAGCTGACATGAACCATACCCTGTCCTGCACTACGCTCATCATTCTGATGTACTTGAACCCATTGCTCAAGTCATCATATCAATCTATTTTGTCGGGTCAATCCATTTCGTTGGTCTTCCTTTCCTTCACTAACCTTCATCTTTCAAGCATGATATTCCTTTCTAAAGAATAGTGTTTCCTAGGTACCTGTCCAAAGTGTGAAAGATGAAACTTCACTATCTCTGCCTCCAAGGGGCACTCTGGCTACACTTTCTCCAAGGCATATCTGCTTGTTTTGTTTTGTTTTCCTTCTGGCTGTCCATGGGATATTCATTACTCTTCTCCAGAATAACAGTTCAAAGGTATAAATTCTTCTTCTGACACCCTTATTCTTTGTCCAGCTCTCTAAAGCTTAACAGGTGATTGAGGAGACCATGGCCTGAATTAGGCACACCTTACTCTCCAAACTGAAATTGTTACTCTTCAGCAGTTTTGAGAAGTCACTGATGGCACTCTCCCCAAGAACAATTCATCATTTAATTTCTTGACTTCTAGTGCCAAGGGTGTTGATTAGTATTGTAGCTGAGCAAACTAAAATTGTTAACAACCTCAATCTCTTCTTCATCTATTATGGCACTGCCAGTGGTAGAAATCTTTGTTTTCTTGATATTGAGCGTAAAATCCATATTTAAAACTGCAGTCCTTGACCTTCTGTAGCTTCAGGTCTTCTTCAGTTTTTGCAAGCAAGGTTGTGTCATCTGAATAATGTAGGTTGTTGATGAGTCTTCCTTCAATCCCGTTGTCACATTCCTCCTCATAAAGTCTAGCCTCCAACATGATCTGTTCCACATATCAATTGAAAAGGTATGGAGACAGCATGCATCCTTGAAACTCTCCTTTTCTAATTTTATTTTTTTCATTCATTTACAGAGATTTTGAATTTCCATTCATTCATTGTTGCACTTTTCTCCCTGCCCCCCTCCCACCCTACCGCAGTTCACTCCTCCCTTTGAAAAGTAAAAGAAAAATTCTTTCATTGGTATATTATCTCCCCGCACCCCCGCACCTCAAATCATGCAGCGTTTCCTTCCTCCATTCTGATGACTGCTTCCTGGTCCAAATATAGGTTTCCAATGAGCTCAATCAAGTGTTCTTGGATTCTCATTCTCCTCAAGGTTACCCACAATTTGTTGTGATCTGCACAGCAAAAGGCTTTGTATAATCAATGAAACACAGATAGGCATTCTCCCGGTACTCTTAGCTTTCAACCAAGATCCATCTGAAGTTGTTCTGGTGCCACAGCATCTTCTAAACCCAGCTTGTATTTCTGGAAGTTCTCTGTCAATGTACTGTTCCAGTCATTTTTTTATAATCTTTAGCAGGATTTTGCCTGTGTGTGATATTGTTTGATAATTTCCACACACTGTCAGGTCACCCTTGTTTTGGAATGGGAACAAATATGATCTCTTCCTGTCAGTAGGGAAGGCATTTATACTCCACATTTCCTAGCACAACCTGGTAAGCA
>NW_006399870.1:8500749-8514935 GCF_000299155.1 Elephantulus edwardii
ATAAATATATCAATTGGTTTTGAGATTTCCAATATTCATTATAGACATATAAGTGAAAAAGAAAAAGAAATAAAAGATAGAACAAGGAAAGCAATCAGCCATGGTAGCAAGACAAGAAAGAAGGGGGTAAAAGGTAAAAAAGAAAGATCACCCCATAATTTCCTCACTGAGAAATATTTCCTTTGGAATTCTGGTGTGTATTTTCCCACACCCTCTAAAGAAACATACATGTGTATGTATGCACATATGCATAGACTGGAGACTACAGTATGTTATGTGGGGACATGATCCATGGAATGTTGCACTGGATCCATGGAAGGCTGCACGTCTCAAGCAATTCAAATTCACAAGGTGCTCCACTGGATCAAGATGGGTATTCTTATCCCATTTAAGTTTACAGCCATGGAAACCCACTAGAAGGTTGCTATGAACAGGAATCCACTTGCATCTGGGTTTTATTGATACATCGGCCACTGTTAGTGTAATTTCTATGAAATGAATGAGTTTCTATCCGTCTGCAGGAAACCCAAATAAGTAGAAAATCTTGATATAGATTCAGATTTGCAGTGACTGCATATAACAAAATCCAGTTCCTCCAGGGGGTTTCCAGGACTGTAAACTCTGGAAGCTGACCACTACAACCTCCTTCTGTCACATTGATCGTGAGTTCAAACCAGGAGTTTAGTTAGCAGAAATTTTGAGTAGCTGAGAAGCACTAAATTATGATATTCCCAGAGTTCCTTGAGAGAGCATTCAGGTTCAGAAAATGGAGTTTAGAGAGATGAAATAATTTCCTGAATTTAATAAGCCAGTAGTGATGGTGTGAGGATATGGACATAGGAAGAAAAAAAGTAAAGACTGGAATTCTTTGAAAAGTAATTTCAGAAATCATAAAAATCTCAGGTAAAGTAAGATAGTAACTGTCTGCTTAATTCCATCATCCATACATGATGGCATACAGAATCTACTGCCACTGAGGCAAGCCCAGCTCATTTCAGCCCTTTTTAGGGCTTCAAGGCTGTAAGTCTTTACAGAAGGAGTTTGTCTATCCTTTGGAGCCACTGGATTTGAACAGCCAACTTTTCAGTCATCAGTCTAACATGACACCAGGATTTCTCAAATAAACAACAAGCTGATCTAAAGGGTTCTTGGTGGATTTTTCTCCAAAATATATACCAGACCAACTCTACAAACATGAAAAGACATTTTTACATAGCTGTAATATAAAGCTCAAATTTAAATTTGTAAATATGCACTTCATAGAAACAGTGGCTGGGAGAAGAAACAGCAGCACAATAACAAAGGGAGAGAAAGTTGTTGTGTCATTTTAAATCACATTTCTTCTACAAAAGTTACTCACAATGGCCTCCAATGTTAAAAGAATTCTTGGCTGAAATCTGGCAGGGAAGAAGTATAGACTGGGTAAAGACTGTCAGTTTCCTCTTGTCTAGTCTAGTGGATGGGGAGGGGGTGCAGTGCTTGTCTGTGTACATCTGGGAGGTTACCTCCAGAAACATCTGCCACTGAATGTTTCACAATAGGAATGATGAGGATAAAATGAAAGCCAGCCGGGCATTTCTGCTTTTCTATGGGGCCAATTTTCATCATATATGCCACAGACTCCCCAGAGCCCTCAGGAACGTGTGCCCTTTAACATCCAATTTGGCTCTGTTGTGCAGTTAGGAATAAGATCTGCACTTGCTTTAATACCTCACTATTAGGCATGCGATATGTGCAAGCACCTGTAACTCAGTCAGCAGGCTGCTGCACTGGGCATGGGGACAAGGTGGTCTTGGAAGTGTGGGCAGTGCCTGGCAGATGAGTGCTGGGCAGGCATGATGGCTCCTCATGATGCCTCTGACCAGGGACAGCACTTGTTCTTTCATGGAAACAGCCTTCCAAAAAGTGATAGTGATGATGATGCTTACAGTAAAATGAAGAGGAGTGAAATTCTCCTCAGGCAGACAACTAAGGAAACAGTACTTTCTTGTTGGGTTCTGGCTTATCTCTCCATGAAGGATATACACAACAAAACATACACTAGTTTACCATCTCTGCATGTACAGCCCAGTGACACTGGTTACATGTTTTAAGTGGGGCAACCATTCTCACTCTCTTTTTGTGAGTTGTTCCTTACTCATTTTCATATACTTACTACTCTCTAAGGTTCTTATCTAATATTTCTAATTGTGGTTGTCACTTTGATTCCATATAGATAGTTCTTAAACGAGGTAGGCTTTTAAAAAAACAAAGAAAAAGCTCTTGTTATTTTTTGGTACTGTGTAGTTGGCTCCAACTTACTATGGCACAACAGAAAGAAACCCCACCTGGGCCTCCATGTACTCACACTCTCACTGTGCTTTAACCCAAGGTTGTAGCTAGCCCATCTCCCTGATGGTCTTCCTCCACTCTCTAGTAACATGCCCGAAGTATATAAAACAAAATCTTCCCAGCCTTGCTTCTAAAGACCACTTGGCTATACTTCTTTCAGTACAGATGTGCTTTTCCATGACAAACATTCAGTATTCTTTGCCAATGCCACAATTCAAAGACATCAATTCTTGTTTAAACTTTCATATTTGTCCAGCCTTCACATGTATATGAAGCAACTGAAAATATCATGGCTTTGGGCAGGCACACCTTCATCTTCAAAATGAAAGCCTGGCTCTTTAGTACTTTAAAGAGGGTCTTAGATACAAATTTGTAATATGTCATTTGATTTCTTGACGTTTGTTTCCATGGGTATTGACTATAGATCCGAGTAAAAGGAAATCCTTGACAATTTCAATCTCTCCTCCATTTATCATGATGTAGCTTATTGGTCTTTTTCTATTTTCTTTATGTTGTTTCTTTATGTTGAGGTATAATCTGGGTATAGTCTCTGAGCTTTATCAATTAGTGTTTAAAATCTCCTTCACTTTCTTCAATCAAGGTGGTACCACCTGCATATCTTGAGTTGCTGATAAGTGTTCCTCAATACTGATGACATGTTCATATTTATATAGTCCAGTTTCACAGAGATCACTTATTCAGCATACAAATTGAATAGGTATAATAAAAGGATACAACCTTGGCATATGTATTTCCTAATTTTAAACTTTCACTGTTATCTGTTTAACTACCGCATAGGCTCAAGGAAGACATTATTATTATCACTATTTATTGTTGTTATTATAATTAAAGTTAAACTGTGGTTTAGTTTTAAGAAAACTTAGGGAATATTTTTAGTTTAAGTTTTAAAGCTACTTTGAGGACAATGGTAATATGTGGGTTATAATATATTTCCACTCTATGCAAGCTAACTAGTATGTAATACTAGTATTCTATATGGTATATGGTATGTTCTGCAAAAGAATCAGTGGTAACATGGGGAAGGTCAAGTCTGACTTCTATCTGCTTCAGAAACGGGAACTGTCCCCATCAATAATATTCATAGCATCATAAGCATAGCTATATAGTCAGGCATCCCATGCCCTTTTCTCCTGCACCTTCTTCTACCATCATTGGGTCCAATGTTCATTGTTGACTCATCAACTTTACTTACAATTGTGGGGTTTATTAGGGAAATAAGTTGGAGACTGGAGGAGGCCAAAAAAAAAGTATTACACAATGCAAGTTCAGGCTTAGTCCAGTAGTTCCCAGCAAGATTAACCAGGAACTCTTCCTCAATTAGTGAAAGACATCTTCCCAGTCAACCAGTGAAAATCTAGGTCCAATTCAGCAGCACAAATGCAAAAAGCTTTTCAATGGTTTCCTCACTCATTCAGCAAACTTTGTCTCAGAGCAGTTACAAGTCAGATTTTTCTTCAATCATCTAGCAAGTAAAACCTTTAACTGTAGTACAAATACACGTTTCCTCTGATTACATCTTCCCACAGTTACTTCACAGAGGTGCCACAGTCTCTTCATAGTTTCCACACCACCATCACTGCCCGTATTTATAGTCTGGAAAGCACTTTCTTATATATAACAACAGTTGTTATTTGTGAGACCCTGTGTGCACAGTTAAGGTAGATTGAGATCATTTCCTGTAACAGAGGCTAATGCAATGACTGTTGTTGTTGTTAAGTGCCGTCAAGTCTCAGGCAACTCATAGCGACCCTATGAAGGAGAGTCCTCGATGCGTGGGTGCCTTTCTTCCTCTCTCCAGGTTCATAGGGTTTCCGGAGGCAAGCTGTTATGGAAGTGGATGCCACTCCTCCTTCCAAGCTTGTTTTAATGGGGAACTCCACCCACTCTTTTTTTTCCCTAGCAATGGCTAGAAAAGCCAATTTTCAAGTGTCTGATATCCCCGGTTCCTTTCAGCTTCCTTAATAGGAGAAGGCTCATTGCTCCACTTCTTTTCTGCAATTTGAGGATCCATGGGCCTTTGTCTTGCTTATGGTGAGGCTCTTCTGCACAAACTCTTGTATGTACCAGGAGTGCGACCTGATTGTCATTAAAGATTCTTTAAGTTACAGAATCCACTGATTTCTGTTCAGGGATACTTCTTTCTAGCACAATAAATACGCACAACCTGGGTACCAAGCACAGAACTATGCACTAAGGCTAAAATGAATAAAAACCCAAAAATCCTTCTCTCCAAGGGGTATAACCTCCAGCATGAAATAAAGATGAACAGTAATAAATTTTATGTTTATGCCAGTAAAGTCTCCAAGGAGATACAGAAGATATAATGGTACTCTGAAGAATAGAAGCATGCTTCCTGAGAAAGACAGCATCTAAGCGAGTTTCTGAGAAAGGATAATGAGTAGTCAAGGAGAAAAAGGATAGAAGTTCTATTAGCATCCAAATAAATGACACAAACAGAGACATAGAGATGTGAGACAAAGTAGTGGGGCTTACTACTAGGCAAATAATGGGAATGGTGAAGAAACAGGAATGATGACAAGAGGCCAGAAAGACAGGCAGCAACCATATACCAGCCTCTGTGGTATGAATCCCAGTCTTTAAACAATAAAGGGACATCTTAAGATTACATACTTTACACAAATCTGACAAATATGTGAAAGACTGAGTTAAAGATAGAAAGTCAGAGTTAGACAATACAGGACTGGAAGCAGGCAGATGAGAGTAAATTATTATAATAAGCTAAAGGTAGTAAGGACTATAGCTATTTCAGTGGTGGTAGCAAAAACAGAACGGGGGGAAGAATCAAAATATGAAATTAGAAGGACTTGGTGGTCATAATAAGGAGTGTAAAGGTCTTTAGTTTCTGATCAGCATTTTATGTAATAAATTAACTACACATTCACAGATTTCATCACTCTATTCAAACTCATGTACATAGAGACTCAAACTTGCTCTTATACAACAAAACAGTCCTTGCCAATCCTGTGCCATCCTCCCAATCATCTGTGATCTCCACTATTGCAGTGGTGGTTTCAATCTCTGATGGGCGGTCATCTTCTTTCACTAACCTTTCATTTTTCTAAGCTTGGTATCCTTTTCTAGGGATTGATCACTGGACATGCCCAAAGTAAGTAAGTCACTATGACTTGGAACTAACT
Organism: Elephantulus edwardii; assembly: GCF_000299155.1. Lineage (NCBI taxonomy): Eukaryota > Metazoa > Chordata > Mammalia > Macroscelidea > Macroscelididae > Elephantulus > Elephantulus edwardii. Next base: position 8,506,260 of record NW_006399870.1, read on the forward strand.
CAGTGACACTTTACAACAAAAATAATTCAAAGTCCAAAATCCAAAAGGTGTCCATAATTGTGTTTAAAAAGTTCAGCTTAATGATTTTAGAGAAGGGCTATTTATTCATTCAGCAAGTATGTTCTGATCACTGACTATTCTTTGTTACTATTTGGCTTCCACCTAATAGGGGAGACCACGTTAAAATATTGATGAGGTGAAGGTAACTGTGATTGAGGAGTCAGATCACAGACACCACAACGGATGAGGTAGAGTTATGTCAAAGGTGGTGAACCACTTAGGAGCGGATGCTTCAAAGCCATCAGTCATCACACTAGTGTTCCTTTGTCTAAGTGAACAGCTTTCCTGTAGTGGGATGTGACTGGCAAGATCAATATTAAAATAAAAGGTGGGGAGAGCTGGAGAGGAAGACACAGCTTTTCCAGCCCACAAATGCAGGAAAGATTGATCAATGTCCTCAGGAGCGATCCATACTAATTATGGTGATAAAAAGCTGTCAGTCAATACAGTGGATATTAAATTTAGTAGATTGAAGACAACAAGTCTGTTTTATTCCACCAGCATTTTATTCATTGAAGTGCTCAGATACAAATGAGCATTCAGTGCTAAGATTACATTATTGTTTCACCTACTTTGAACTGCAAATGCTTTGATAACTGGATTGAAAAAGCTGTCAAAATTTCCTCTGTAGTTTCTACACAGAATTCTTCCTACACTATCTGATGAAATTTTACTTTGTAAAGCCTGACAGTGATACTCTTCATTAAATTACGCCTGATAGTCCCACCTCATATATCTAAACACAGCTCAGTGTCTGTATGTGCATGTGTGTGGGATTGGTAGTGAACATTCAGAGACAAGAAAGGAGGGGGTTTCCTTCAGCAAGGAAAGAACAAAGCTATTTCAAGGCAGTAACAGCTGAGAAGAGCGTGCTCTAGAAAGTTATGCTTCTGTGAATACAGTCATCCAAGTAGGTTTGTGTCCTTATACCCAGCACCAAGGAAAGGAGACAATGATTCATAAGAATTTAATACAGCCCTCTCAACCTCTGCAATTCTCTGTTTTGTAGATTAAATTGTCACAGAAGCATGTTCTAGTTGCTGAAGCTCACAGGGGTTTGCATAAGATAAACTGAAACAGCTATGTCGCTTAGGTTTATAGAATTCCTCCCTCTGATTTTATGATTTTCTGCTCATGGCTGAACCATATTTTAAAAATCAGCTCTACTCTGGGAAGATAATGTGAAATGTCTATTTTATCAATAATGCTCATCAATATTATAAGGAGTGCTAAATAAGCTTTGGTTTAGCCCACAGATTGCTCTGTGCTGTGATATAAAGCAAACAACTTTATCAACTCCTTTTAATAAGCATGAGCCTGGTGGTGTGGTGCATTACATGATGTTTTGCCAACTGGAAAGTTCAAGAATCCTCCAGCCTATCTGCTGGAGAAAAATAAGCAGTGTCCAGCCACTAAGATTTACAACCTCAGAAATTTGATCAAGTATTGTTATCCTGTTTGCTGATGAGGGGAAGTAGTTCAAAACGCTGCAGACAACAAAGTATCAACAGTAAAATTAAGAGAGATATTTCCTCCATGTTGTCCTACATAATTTTTTTATCTTGAATTTTTAATTACATCCCTCATGTGAATGTCCATTCAATCTGCTTTTTGTGCATGTGTGTTCCAGGGCTCAGAAGAAACAGCCTAGGTAGGAGTCAGTGTAAACGGAACTGATACAAGTGAACTGTTGAAGGAGTTGAGGGGTAGGGTGGGGCCCACAGTTTTACATAGAGTAGATGGTTAGAAGTAGATGGATGCCATTGTTTCAGTAAGAGGTTGAAGAGACATGCACAGTGATAGTTGTTCTTTCTGACATTTTATAATACAAAACAGCCCTTGATTTCCTCCCAAAAGGACACATTATGCCTTAGCTCATAATACACTGAAAGTAATAAGGACCCAAGAAGTCTTATTTCTCAGATTCAGACTTCTCTTTTACTGTTGGCTGGCAGCAATAGAGTTTACCAATAACCAGGACACAGAACTAGTGGGAATTAGGAGCTCATAGATCTGGGTTTAAGACAAAGTCCTGCCACTGGTAAACTATCAGGGGTCATTTACTTCAACCCTTTGAGCATCATTCAATTCTAAAATTTAGAAATTAGGCTCGCTCACTGTTTTTCAGTCTTCATATTGTGATGTTATAGAGGACTGAGCATGTGAGTGGTTTTTAAATACTCATGTTTAAGTGAAATAAATAGAATGGGACAGAAAAACATTAGAGTATTAAAACATAATAAGTTATGTTGGGGGACAAAGTCCCCGAACATTTGCTAGTCACTGGATAAAAAAAAAAAAAATTATAATCTCTCTTAACCAGAACAATGTATCATTTTATCATTCAGAAATCTCAGTGGCTGCTGCTGGACAGTCTTCAGCCTCCCTCTGGTCCTTCAGGGTTCTTTCCCCTGCAACCTTCTCTGGTCAGCAGAGCTCTTTTATCTTTATCTTTCATTTACAATTTGATTTTTATAATATTGTTACAATTTCAGTTTCAATAGCATGAGAGTTAATTAAGTCATGGTCTCTAAGGTTGTTAGAAGGAGATAAGAAGAAGCTTCTGCAGGCAGTAAACAGCTGGTACTCCTGACCAGCTCTGGGGATTGGCTGCTTTTATCAAGAAGACAAGATTATCATTCTGATTACAGAGGAGCATAATGTCTGGGCAAGTATTTAGCAAATTCCTTGCACATTGCTCTGGCCGGGACCAAACAGTCTGGCCATAGGAGAGAAGGGAGTCTGTGCACAGGCTACACAGGTGTCCACTGTACAAGAGGCCTAGCCAAAGGGAGGATGGGCTAGCCAAAATCCAGGCTACTCTTTGCCCTGAGCCCTGGATGGGCTGAGCCCCCCTGATAAAATGCATACAAAGATGCTGTAATTCATCAATCTGTGAGCTGGTGGAGTTCTGTCTGCCTATTGGGGGATATGCTTTTCTACTTCTTAAAAGGTGTCCTATAGGCTCCTGGCCAGGTCTGGATGGAATGAAATTGGAGATTAAAATGGTAAAGCCAAATTTGAGTCAGAAAAGGGCCACCATCTGTGAGGACTGAGGTGTGTGGTCTGCAGTAGAAGGCTCAACAATTTCAGCATCTGGGTGAGTGAGTATTGCAGTTTGTGGCAATATTTTATTATAGTCTAGTTTATAATGTACAGATGTGCCCACTGTAAAAGCGCAGACTTGTAAAGCTTCAAATGGATAAATTAATGAACATAGTTGTAATATCAAAGCATCATTACACAAAAGATCCTCTGTAAGATCTTTAAAACAACAAACCACCTTTTGCATCGAAGACAGTATTTGCTTTATTATTAATGAGACACAATTCAGGGGCAGCAGACTAATTGCACTAAGTCCAGCATATTATTTCACACCACTCAGTGCTGCATTGTTCTGGCTTTGATTAGTAAAAAGTGAGTATTGTCATATTTAACATTAAGTTAACTATTGACAGAGCTACTGATGTTTTCACAGTTACTAAATTTAAGTCAGTCAACACCCTGTAATTAAAAACTATTCTAGATATTTCAGCTTCTACAATCAAGTCACACTTTTTTCTTGTATGTTCAATGAGTATTAAAAATATTAAAACACAATATTTGTCACCCCTCTTTATTTGTATTAATTGGACAAAGGCAGAAATAACAAAGAGTTATCATCAAGTCTCTGGGGGCTCTGGTGGCACAGAAGTAAGAAGTTGCACTGCCAACCCAAAGGCACTCAGTTTGAATGTAGTAGCTGCTTCATGGGGAAAAGATGAATAATCTCTTCCTGTAGGATTTACAACTTCTAAAAACCCACTGGCCAGTTAGCTATGGATCAAATTAACGGCACACAACAATAACAACCACCAAATCTGAACTTCAACCAAGGCTGCCTTCAAATTCAACTGAAGACCGCAAACAAGCTAATTTTCATACTGTGACCAAGAAATCATGACATAGCAGCTCCCTTTCCCTTTTTCCCTATATGGAGGATGGTCTTATTTCTAACTATCTACGTGTAATATGTAAGATTCAAAGGAGGGAAGGAAAGCTGTTAACCATTTATTCATTCAAGTTACAACTAATAATGAAGCCTCTATTAGCTTCCATGTACTACGATCCCAGACATTCTCAAATGGTGATCTTCCCAAGCTGGGCTGATCTATGATAGGCCATGTGAGTGCTATCATTTCATTGCTTTGTCAAGACAATAGGAACTGAAATTGAAGTATCATGAAAGAAACTCATAGATTTGTTTTAAGTACTATAAGATACATGAGCCATTCTCTCTGGGACTAGTCCAGGATGCTCAGAAGACTAAGAGGCATTAGCTGACAATTAAGATTCACAGATTTTGTCCAGCAAAGTCCTGCTTTCCAGTGCAATGTTACACATCTATCACAGTTCCCTGATGGAATTGATGGGAGGTTATCAACTAAAGAAAGCATTCTGTTTCAGTCACCAAGGCCAACTCCATTGCAACTCTGCCAGGTTGGTCAGAAAGGGATTGCTTTTCAAAGGGCCCAGGACCAGCTGAAGAGGCCACTGGCAAAGCTACAACCAACACACAATAACACTCAAGTCTATCCAGAGGGGAGAACTGCTTCTTAAATAGCAGAACAAACAGGCACACATGTCTGAAATAACCCCTCTATAACCTAAACAAAAATGAATTCAATTCGTCAAGGACCTAGTCTTCCACTTGGAGATAAATTGCAAAATTGTAGGTCTACAGACTACTGAAACAAATGTCCTGAGCTGTTGTTAGCCAGCCTTGGCCACGGTCATACTAAAAGAAGCTACCATTTATGTAGTGTCTATATGTGCCAAACTCATAGTGATATGCCTGACTGCCCATGACCCAGAGGAGGCAGGGATTGTCTATGTGATTCTGAAGTTTACTCCTTCTCCAACATGTCATTTGGTTTTCAGTTCCAGCAGTTAGTCTTGTGCTTTCCTAGAATTATTAATCTGCAGTCATTAAGCCATGAAACCAACCATTGCTCTCTCATAAACTGGCAAGTCCCAGTCCATAGAACTCCTCTCAAGTATATGAACTGAGCATGTCTGAGAGCTAAGTCATCATACACGCCTTCTGATATTCCTCCTTTCAGATCCTCTTCATGTTACTCTTTGTGACCATATTGTTTTCATGGTAAGCTGGGCTTTCCAAAAACTGCAAGATGATTTATGGCTTGGAAAATGTCAACTCCCCTCATGGCAGCCCTGAGAGCAAGCCAGGCGGGAAGATAAAGGGTGAAGAGACAGTGGAGGGAGAAATCAGTGCTTCTGCTAGCCTGGCAGAGCTGATTGCTCCTTGATGGACCAGTAATTAATTGCTCCAGTGCGGAGAGTTTGAGACCACAGAATTGTGCCTTATGAATAGGCCCTGGAGGATGTGGGGGATGGGGAAGTTACACTGCTTGTAAGGTCATTAAGAGAATATTATAAGTAATACTCCATGACTCCCTCATTAAATACTAAGTGAGTCATTCAATCTTGGGGTTCTATTTCTATTCCCTTTTCTAAATGCAACTTTAATGATTTAAAATCCCTTCAACCCAATTACAGCCCTGTATTCTGATTAGGAACGCTCACTCATTGTGAGTAGGAACCATTATCCAAGGGCCTATAGCAAAATTAGCACATAGAGAGTTTTGCATGAAGAAATAAATCTTTTCTTGACATTTCAAGACTTATTCCCAGGCAATTACAACACACTCTGTTACTCTGGTAATGTGTAAGTGAGTTGCTCTTTGAAATCAAAGACTGCTGGTCATGAAGGGGGTAAAAAAGAGGGACAAGAAGGTTCCTAAAGAATAAAGGGAAAGTTGCTAGTAGTAGCATTCAAAACTATAAGGGAGAATTTGCCACTTGGGGTTGACTGTACTTTGATCATAAGAGAGAAGTTATGACAAGGTCAAGGAAATGAGAATGGCAATATCTGTCTTTAAAATGCTTCACTGAAACCCAAAGAGAAGGTGCAACCACTGTGGAAGGCAGTATGGTGCTTTCTCATAAAGTTGCAAATAGAGATACCATTTGCACAAGCAATTCCACTACTGGGAATATACCCTGAAGAGACCATAACTGCCACCCAAGCAGATATATGTTTATCGCAGCTTTGCTCACAATAGCAAGGAGTTGGAAACAACCTAAGTGCCCATCAACAAACGAATGGATAGAGAAGTTGTGATATATTCACAAAATGGAATACTACGCTGCATTGAAAAACAAGGAACTCATGCAATATTATTCAAAATGGGTGAGCCTGGAGGACATTATGCTGAGTGAAGTATCTCAGTCACAAAAGGACAAATACTGCATGGTGCCACCATTGTAAAGCAGGACTGACCTCAGGGCTGGCGGGGGGAGACTGAGAAAGATGGGTTCAATAATGTATACTGCATTGAAACAGATGAGCAAGAAAACTGTTTAAAAGGAATATGTTATTGGGTATTTTTGTCTTGACAGGAGTCCAGAGCGAAGGCTGCATAGTGAAGTGAACCTGGGGGAAGGAATTGTAGAACAATGAAACAATTTGCCTTTTCCTTTTCCAAGAGGGTAATGTACTAGGGGGGACGGTTGGGAGGGGAGAAGAGTACGACAATGAATGAATGGAAATCCAAAGTCTCTGTAAATTTTCTTTGAAATTAATATTTTTTTAAAAAAAAAAGAAGGGAAAAAAACAAAGAGAAGCATAAAGAATATACTTCCTCCTACTCTATAATTAAATGTTGTAATATTTAGAGTACTAGTTGGTGACATAATAAATTCTAAACTTTTCAGTAGAAGGTAGCTCTGATGACATAGTATGTATGGAGTGGTGTCACTCATCCAACGCTCGTCACCTCTTTGGTGGTTCAAATATACTAGCAGCTCTGGGACAGTAAGGTGATCAATCTCTTTCTGCAACATTTACCCCCTTGGAAACCCAATGAAAGGTCATCTATGAGTCATTTCCAACTTGCCAGCAACAAAATGAACACAAATGAAGACTAGTTTGGACTCAGGCACAATCCAGTGTTTATGTTCATGGTCCTTATACAGGGACAGGGTTTGGATGAGGCTTTGGCCTTGGCAATCTTGAAGGACTCCCCATTATAACAATTCTCACTGGCATAACTCTTCCGAGATTGTCTTGTACATTGATACAGAACTGCCAGAAAGAGGGAAAAGAAGGCAAGACATATATTTGCTTTGGAATAGCACAGCTAACAAAATGGATAGGAATTATGTACTATATTTCATCTAGATGTAAAGTTGTTGTTGCTGCTGTGTTTCTATGTGCCATTGAGTCACCTGTGACCCATAGTGACCCTATGTACAATAGCTCTGATACCTGCCCTATCCTGAGCCAGTCCCACTGACTCTAATACACCAACCCCCATTTCCCCAGGTACTGTGTCAATCTATGTCTTCCTGTGACTTCCTCTCCTAAACACCCCTCCACCCTTCTCTGAGGACCTGTGCCTGCTGGCCACATAGATAAGTCATATTGTTGCAGAAGGAATGCAAACTGAAGTGGACTCTCATCTTTGCCACAGATGTCTTCTTTGACCTTTACGTGTGTCATCTGCTCAAACACCAAATAAAATGGATCCATACTCAGTTGAAGAATTTTGAATTTCATAGTTCAGATACTATGTGGGGCCTAATGCTTCTGAAACATACAGCAACAGATGACAGTGGGGAGTGCAGAGCAGCAATGGAGAGCAGAAGAGGAAGAGCTCCTCTGGGAATGTTCCTCTGGCTCTTTGTTGCTCAAGAGGTTAGCATCCCTTGATCATTTTGAGTAAGGACCCAGGACTGGCTCTTCGACCAACCTCCAAATCAGAATCTGAAAAGTGAGTGAAGCAAAGTGACAGTGGAAGATGACGAATTCAAGGGCTCTCCTGCCTACCATGCCTCTGCCTTTAACATGACCATGAATTCCACATAGGAAGCACAGAGACTCTTCTCTGACTAAAAAGGAAAGGATAGTAGGCTGAAAGTTCCATTCCTAAATTCTATCCTTTTCTCTGACCCTCTTCTGACTCATTCTGAACATCAACACCTCTGCCTTCCCTATCCCTGCTATTAATCTGATAGAACTGTCATTACAAAAGCTGCCTAATTACTAAAAGCTGATAGTTGTATGCTGATTGAGCTTGATTATAACAAGAGCTGTGAATAAACATCACAATTTTCCCTGACTAAGCAGTATGCTGAGGAATTGTGTTGTGTAAATGTGTGTGCGAGTTAGAGTGTGAGTGTGTGTGTGTGTGTGTGGGTGGGTGTGTGTGTGTTTGCAGACATACACCACCATGTTCTTCAGCATTAGAGGGCTTTCTCATTACTCTAATCGTACTGATTTTTTGGTTCTCATGTTCTGGTTGTTTCCATAGGAACCACAAATAGAAATAATCATCACAGTAATAATCCTCCCCTTTGGGAGGAAAAGCTTGTTGCTCTTCTGTTCAAAGGATCTTCTATTATCACCCCTGGAATCCACTGTCCTCAATGTACTTTGCCTTAGTTTCAAATGCTGCTACAGCTGAAAATGCTACTCTAAGGTATCATCCAGGAAGAGTGCAAACAGTCATTACACAGACAGAAGAGGAAGAAAAGACCAAAATGGATGTCAGA
>NW_006399870.1:8516675-8523819 GCF_000299155.1 Elephantulus edwardii
AACAACAATAGATAGTAAAAGACTCTAGCCTTCAATATGAATTATATCCCAACATCAAGAAATCAAAATCCCTTACAAACAGACTAACAGGCAGCATCAGGATAGATGGAGGAAAGACTGAAGGTATTAAGGATTTCATTTTGTTAGGTTCCACAATCAGCACCTATCTAAGCAGTTGTCAAATAATCAAAACAAGTAGTGCATCTGCTATCAAGCTTGTTAAAATGCTAAAGAGCATGGGGGCCAATTTACAGACTATGGTAGGCTTGACTCCATCCATGATGTTGTCAATTGCATCATATGCATGTGAAAGTTACACAATGAATAATCAAGAACAAGGAAGAATCAATGGCTTTAAATTGTAGTTCTGGTCAAGAGTATTGAATGGAGTGCCAAAAGAATAAATAAATCAGTCTTTGGAAAATGTGCAACCAGGTAAGTGTGGTGAAACTTCATGTCACATACTTTGGGAATGTTGTCATGGGGAGAGGGCAGTGATTTGAAGAAGATATGCTGAGAAAACAGAGGTTCAGAGAAAGGGAAGAAGAGTAACAAATAAATGGATAAACAAAGTGGACTTGAACATGAGGGAGATCATAAATATGTCACAGAATGGGGCAAGGCTTGGATCTATCGTTCAGAGAGTCACCTTGAGCTGAAGATGACTCAACAGCTCCTAACAACAAGAACAACAACATACAAGAGACACTACAAGTGGACGACATTAACAAACAAAAATTTCCATCTCTTGTGCCTTAGTGTTAAGTAGTTCCACTGCCAACTCAAAGACATGTGGTTCAAAGACACAAGAGGCTCCATAGGAGAAAGATGGGTGATCTCTAGTGTGATTTGTTGCTTCTGAAACCCTAAAGAAGGGTCAGCTATGAGTCAGTTCGACTCAATGGTATGTAACAACACAGTTCAGAATGCTAGAGGTGTGAATCCAGGGGTAAGGAGCTAGGCTACCAACCCAAAGACACAGGTTTAGAATCTACAAGCTGTCCCATGGGAGAAAGATGGGCAGTCTCCTCCCATATAATTTACTGCCTCTGAAAATCCACTGCAGGGTCAACTATAAGTCAGTTCCAACATAACTGCACCTAACAACACTAACTCTAAGAGACAACCAACTCTCAGTTGATAGTAGAGGAAAGTCCTTGTTTCCTCCAGCATCTGTAGTGCTGGAAACTGCTGTGTGTCTCAACCTTCTCTGGAATCAAGGACCACATTCACATAGGGAGCTGGGCCCCAAAAGACACACTCCCTTTTAGATTCACTTTTCTCTCTATTGAGATAAAAGTTATTATAGGCAATAATACCCTTGAGGAACTCCTCTTACGTCTAATTAGGGCTTTGTTGAGATTAAAATGGACTAGGATGGGATTAAGGTGTGCTCCATTCTACCCTTAATCTTCCTACAATTCCTCCATAATATGATAAACTAGTTAGAACTTATTTGCTGCCATGAAGTTGGAAATAACTTATACCTGACCCTCTAGCAGGTTTTTGAAGGCTACAAACAGAGACTGATGTGTATTTTGTAGAAAGAGGAGAAAAGTGTTCTAGAAAGAGGGACTAGCAAATGTAAAGGTATGAAAATAGAAGATCTACAACCAGGAGAGGACAAAATAGATGAATGGGACTTTCTAAGAATCAAATCCCTATGCACATCCAAAAACTTCTCCAACAGGGTAAAAAGGGAAGCCACAGACTGGGGGGAAAATATTTGATAATGACATGTCAAATAAGGGACTTGAGTGCCACAACAACATAAAGGTAAACAACCCAATTGAAAAATGGGCACAGGCTATTAACAGACACTTCACCAAAGAAGACATTCAGGTGGCCAAAACACACATAAAGAAATTTTCAAAATCCCTAGCTCTAAAAGAGATGCAAATCAAAATAACTAAGATTATCTCACCCCAGTAAGAACAGCAAAATATATCAGAACAGCAAACATCAAATGCTGGTGATGTTGTGGAGAAACTGGAAATCTTATTCACTGGTGGTGGGAGTGTAAAATGGTGCAGCCACTATGAAAGGCACTATGGCACTTTCTCAAAAAATTGCAAATAGAAATTTCATTTGACCCAGCAATTCGAAAGAAACCATAACTGCCACCCAAGCAGATATATACACACTCACGTTTATTACGGCTTTGTTCACAATAGAGTCGGAAAAAAACTAAGTGTCCATGAACAAACAAACAGAGAAGCTGTGGTATATCCACATAATAAAATACACTGTTTTGAAAAACAAAGAACTCATGAACTATTATACAAAATGGGTGACCCTGGATGACATTATGCTGAGTGAAATATCTCAGTCACAAAAGGACAAATACTGCTTTTCGCCACGGTTGTAAAATGTGACAGACATCAAGGTTGGGGGGAAAACTGAGAAAGATGGGATAAATTATGTATACTGCATTGAAACAGATGAGGGAGAGAAGGAATATATTATTAGCTATTATTGTCATGACAGGAGTTGAGAATGAAGACTGCATAGTGGAGTGGACTTGGGAGGAGGGATTGCATAACAATGAAAGAATTTGTCTTTTACTTTTCAAAGAGAGTAAACTGGGGCAGCGGGAAGGCATGGGCAGGGAGAAAAGTGCAGCAATCAATGAATGGAAATTCAAAATCTAGTAAGATTTGTGCGCTAATACATTTAAATTTCTGCATAACTTAAAGTTATTTAAAATGTTAAAAAAGAAAATAGAAGAAAGAAGATGTTGTATATTAACAAAGAGTATATTATGTGTTGTGGGGAACTTGAGAGAAGGCATAGGGTGGGTAAAGATATCAGAAAAGAAATAAGAAACATAGAGGAGTCAGATAGATAAAGGTCAATTTAAGGTGGTTGGATTTCATCTTGAACTTAACAAAGGAATTAATGAAAAGTTCTAGCCAGTGAGAAGATAGATTCATACTTGAATTTTGAAGGCCCCCGCTGGCTACAGTAAGGATAATGAATTGGATCCAGGCCAGACTGGAGGTGAAAGGCAAACTAGGGTGCTACCACAGTCAGGTAAATCAAGGTGGCAGGGTTTATCCAGGTGTTTTTGAGTGGAGAGAAGCTTCTCGCTACCTTCACAGAGATTTAAGAAGTAGAGGTGGTGGCATTAGGATATCTAAATTTTTGCTCTCATCATCTGGGTAAGGAGCCATTTTATGAGAGATGAGTCTTAGGGAAATAAAATATTTTCAGTGTATTTTGACTGTGCCTGAGATGCCTATGCCTACTCTGTTTGACAATGTTCAGAGAACAGCTGCTGCAACCCAAAGGAAAGATCATATGGAGTCACAGAATATAGATGGAATCCCTGAGTGGTCCAAATGGTTAACACACTTGACTGTGTTGGCAAAAGTTTAGAGATTGAAGTCCACCTAGAGGCACTGTAGGGTAAAGGCATGGAAAACTACTTTTGAAAGATTGTTGTTGTTATGTGCCATCAAGTTGCTTGCGACTCATAGTGACCCTGGGTACAAAAGCCCTAAACTCACTTCTGACACACAACTTTCCATGATAGGATTGACTGGATGGCAAGTGGCTTCAGTTTTCACATACAGTTGATGCCTAAAACCAAGAGAAAGGATGATTTCCTCAAGGACCCATTTATTTTGGAAAATAGAGAGTCACCAAAAAACACTGAATATGAGCAGCCAGGCAGGTGAGGAAAAATCAGGGAACTGTAGTTCCATGGGAGAGAGCTCTAATGGCTTACTCATAGAGAGTTGCCCTGTTCACCAAAAGGTGGGACCTTTCTGACAATTCATGTTGACCAGCATCTCTGAGGGGAAAAGATGGGAAATAACTTCCACTGTGATTTATAGCCTCAGAAACCTGATAGAAGATCAGCTCTGGGTGGAGTCTGACTATATAAAACAGGAAGAGTGAGAGAGGATGGGTTCATGGAGGAACCAGGTAAGTGTGGTGAAACTTCATGTCACATACTTTGGGAATGTTGTCATGGGGAGACGGCATGCTGAATGACTTTACCTCAGAGGTAACAATAAACTCCAGCTCACAGTGATTCTGTACATGCCACAAAAGAAGTATGCTACAAAAAGCTTTTATAAAGGGAGCTCTGGTGGCCTAGTGGCAGGAAGCTGCACTGCAATCCCAGAGGTGCACGGTTCAAATCCACCAGATGCTCTGCTGGAGGAGGGACAATCTCCTCCTGTACCAGTCAGATCCGATTTGATGGGACACACACACACAAAAATAATATTTTTTTAAAAAAAAAGCTTTTATAGCTGATTTTTCTGTATCAGGCCACCAGGTTCTTATTGTAAGGTGTATCTGAGTGGACTTAAACTGTGAAGTTTTCTGTTAACAGACCAGCACATTAACCATTTTCAGCAGCCAGAGAGTACTTATCATTGAGAAAATGGCAGAGTCCAGGGACATGTAAATGTGAGCTGAGAAAGTAAACACAAAGTATAAACAATTCCTAAGTCTGTGACAGGAGAGCTATATAAGAAGATAAATAAAATACTGGCACTTTAATCAAGGAAAGATTTGGCCATATTTAATTGATAATGGAAAATTGTACAAAGAGAGATTAAAGGTAAAGGAAAGAGAAATTACAAAATATGATTCCTGGGAAGACTCTTGTCTGGACAGGGGGATAGCACACTTCTTTGTGTAAGAGGACGGAAGATCGGGAGGACGAGAAATGTGGAATTTTCCTGGTAAAGGTCATGGAAGTTGCTGTCTGGTGGCATTTGTGTACTGTCTCTTCATTCTTCCATCTGCATAAAACTCAAATTCAGTGCTGTCCAATTGGAAGCAGTGTATAGCTCACCCACCAATGAGTTTTCAGAGGTTTTAAACTGTCTTGGGGTTAAAAGCATATTTCTTTATTCACAAGAACACCAAAGTTCTCTTACAGCCATACATCCCTTGCACCCTCTTCCAAGATACTGCATTTTTAAAATCTATCCTCATCGTGGAACTTCCATCTAATCATAAGTCATCAAGTAATGCAAACATGTTTTGTAGTTGGAAAATACAGAAAACTAAGAACAGACATAGGTTTCAGGGAAAGTCTCTATAATAAAATGATGTTTAAATAGGAAAAGGAATGTGCCAAAGGGGAGGGAAATATCATTCAGAGGCAAAGTATTTTCCAGGAATAATAAAGAAAAAGCAGAGTTAAGAAAATGCTAAATATAGCCAAGAAGATTATAAATAGTCATTGTGGAGAAAGGGAGAAAAACTTAAATAGTAAAACACACAATTACCAGGGAAAGGATAGCTGAAATTAAAGCCCATGAATTTATGGAAGTAACAGTATAAAAATTCTTCTTTCACTTAGTACTATTTGTTATATACTCTAAATTCTAGTTGCGTAGTGGCAAGAAGCTACACTGCAATCCAAAAGGCATACAGTTCGAACCTACTGTGTCTGAAAACCCACTGGATGGTCAGCTACGGGTCAATTCCAACTCAATGGTACGACAACAATAACACAATAATGCAGTTAACTAATTCTGTGTTTTTAGAGGCAGTGAATCACAGGGAGGGATTGCCCATTTTTCTCCCACACACAAGTAGGGTAATCTATCTATCTATCTATCTATCTATCTATCTATCTAGAATATCATCCAGGAAGAGTGTAAAAGGTCATTACAAAGACAAAGGAGGAAGAAAAGACCAAAATGGATGTCAGAAGACACTTTGAATATTGCCCTAGAGCTCCATGACACCAAAGAAGAGGGAAGAATTAAAGATATTAAAGAGCTGAACAGATTTCAAAAGGTAGCGCAGGAAAACAAGGTAAAATAAAAATGAAATGTGCAAGGAGTTGGAGTCAGAAAATCAAAAGAGCTGAACTCTCTCAGAACTTCTTAAGCTCAAGGAACTGAAGAACAAATTCAAACCTTGAATTGCTAAACTTAAGGATGCTTTGGGCAGAATATTAAATGATCCAGGAAGTATTAAAAGAAGATGGAAAACGTATATAGTCACTGTACTGAAAGGAATTGGCAGACACAGAAGAATTTCATAAAACAACATATGAGCAAGAACCTATGGTGATGAAATAATAAATTCAACCTGCTTTGAAGGAATTGGCAAAAAATAAGCCCCCAGCAATTTATGATATACCAATTGACATATTTCAACTAACAGATGCTGCCCTAGATGTACTCACCAAGCTGTGCCAAGAAATCTGGAGGACAACTACGTGGCTGGCCAACTGATTAGAATTTTTTTTCTATATTTGTTCCCATTCCAAAGAAAGGTGACACAACAGAGTGTGGAAATTATCATTGATATCACATGCAAGAAAGAGTCTACTGAAGATTATCCAAAAACAACTGGAACAGCACATCAATAGAGACCTGCCAGAAGTATAGGCTGACTTTAGAAGCAGACATGGTACTAGGGATATTGTAGCTAATGTTAGATGGATCTTGGCTGAAAGCAGGGAGCACCAGAGGAATGTCTATATGTGTTTCATTGATTATGCAAAGGTGTTTGACTGTGTGGATCACAACAAACTATGGCTGACAATGAGAAGAATGGGAATCCCAGAACACTTGATCTTGCTAATGTGAAACCTATACATGGACCAGGAGGAGGCAGACGTCAGAACAGAACAAGGAAACACTGCATGGTTTAAAATTGAGATGGGTATATGCCAGGGATGTGTCCAGTCTCTATACCTTTTCATCCTATATGCAGAACAGATTATCCGGGAGGCTGGGCTCTATGAGAAGAAGTGTGGTGTCAGGATTAGTGAAAGATTCGTCAGCAATCTACATTATGTAGATGATACAAACCTGCTTGCTCAAACTTAAGAGGACCTGAAGTGCTTGCTGCAGAGGGTCAAGGACTGCAGCCTCCAATATGAATTGAGGCTCAATATCAAGAAGACAAAGATTCTCACCACTCGGCCAATTGGCAGCATCAGGATGGATAGTGAAGAGATTGAGATTGTTCACAGGGTTACTTTGCTTGACTCCACAGTTAACACTCTCGGCACCAGCAGCCAGGAAATGAAAAGACATATTGTGATGGGCAAGTCTGCTGTTAGGGACCTCTCCAGAGTATTGAAGAGCAATGGTGTCACTCTGGAGACTAAGGTGCGCTTGATGCAGACCATGGTCTTTGCAATCACTTGCTATGCATC
>NW_006399870.1:8524139-8531743 GCF_000299155.1 Elephantulus edwardii
CTCTAGATATATATATTGAGAGAGAGACACTCTGTGGGACATGCATTGCAAACTTTTTCAGTGCCTCCATTTCCTCTTTGACATAATACCATCTCTGTCTCTCAGGGAAGTAGTGCTTAGCAAATGAGACCTCACAGGAGGAGGTTATTTCAAGGCTATGCAAATTCCATTCTATCAGTTCAGAGAGTACAGTTCTCAGGGGTCCACTTTATTTCAGAGTCAGAATGTCTAGTTTATAGCTTTGCTGTATCATTTATTTACTCCCTGTCTCCTCTGGAACAAGTAACTCGACCTGTCTGAACTTTGTTTTTCTTGTCTGTTAACAAGGATAACATTAATACCAATGCTCATAGGCTATGTACAAGGCACTTAGAAGAGTGCTTGGCACTCAGTCAGAGATCTATAAAGTGTAAATAATATCGATGCGTTTCACCTTCCGAGTGACAGTCATTACGTTATTTCATATACTACTCTGAACAATATTTAATATACTATATCTGACAAGTATATTTAATTTGAAGTTATTGTGGCTTTTAAAGGGGTTATTATCCAACAGTTAGAGAATGAAGAGTTTTATTAGAAAGATCTCAAAGTATATACTCTCAGCACCAACAGTTATGCACCTTTTCACTCATTCATTCATTGTGAGGTTGGTTCAAACTCATTGACGACCCTCCACCAAGTTTTCAAGGCTGAAAATACCATGAAAGGAGAGTGCTCATTTCTCTCCTGAGGAGTAGCAAGGAGATTTTAACCACCAGAGACATGGTCTTCCAGTGCAGTATAACTCCCTAGAGTTCCCTTGCATCTTTCAGTTGGGAGAAAATCAAACGAGGATGAAGTGTGTTGGCTTACTGTTGAGGTAGTGTATGTATGGGTGTGTAAATGCTTGTCTTCCATGTGCAAGGTAATTTCTCAATGACCTAACCTCTGTCTCATCCCACTTTCTGAATTAATCAAAATCCTGCTAAGCTCAGAATATCTTGTGTGTCATTCTGAGTATTCTGCTCATTGAGTCCTCTTCATCCAAATGATCATACACTTCACAGCCTTTGCTAAATCCTTGAATACTCCCTTACATTTTCTCTTAAAAGTTTTATACTATTTCCTTTAAGTTAATACTGTTGATTTAGTCACATGAAATAGCTTTAGGACTGGGACAGAAGACTTAAGTGAATGCTTCATGTTTTCACTATAGCATTTTTTGCTTGATCAGCTCTCTCCCCAACGTACTTTACAGAACTTACAAAACCGTGTTGTTGTTGTTGTTATGTTATATTGAGTCAGAAAAACCCATAGCTGACCCTTCAGCAGGTTTTCAGACACAGTTAATCACATAATAGGAGACTGTCCATCATTATCCCATGAAGCAGCTGGTGGGTTCGAATCGTGTGCCTTTGGTATTGAAGCACAGCTTCTTCCCACTAGGCCACCTGAGCTCCTTTACAAAATCACAATAATTTAAAATTTCTATTTGAAACATAAGCTATTAAACTTCCATTCAACATCCTAAAAAAATCACATGAAACAATATTCCACAGTTTTCTGAGACTGAAGGTGCAAACCAAAGACTGTTAGCAAGAGAAGACATTTCCATAGAGATTCATTTGAAAAGCTTTCAGGTTTTGTAAGGACCTGCAGGGCCAGCCCACTCACAGACAGAATAGGTCACTGAAGCTTAATGAGCTTCCCTGAACCCAGTGGAATACCAAGATAAAATGCAAAAGGTAGCTGGACAGATGGCTACACTAACCAGTAGACCAACCCACAGCCCCTGGTCCAGCTGTTTCAGCACCCTGGCCAGCAGTGGACAGTGGAATCCCAAAGCTGCCTGCTGGTTTGAAGGACGAGAGCTGTCCTTTTCACACAGAGCTGTCTACCCTGGGCCACAGCATTTTCTGCAAATATTCAAAGACAGTGATGATCTTTTTGGCATGAGGTTTTGGTATCAGGATAAGGTGAATAAGCCCTGCTCGCCCTGAAAGACAGTCCAACAGAGTGGACCATGTGGGCACAGCTGGCAGACACTGGCTGCAGAGAACACACATTTAATCACTTGGAAAATTGAAAAAGAAAGTCCTACAGGGGCTGTAAGCTCATGCTCAGTTCCTTGTAAGTTACTTTCAAAGTGGGAGGGCAAAGGGCGATTTTTATTTTCAGCATTCTTCCATGATAAAATTTACCAGTTTTACAACGACTATGAGAGTGAGGCTCTGAAGTCTGGAAATTTGAGGGGTAGGGTGGGGGATACGATTCAGTTAATATATAAATAGGAATTTATGAAGTTCCCCCTACTTAACCACATCCCCACTTAACATCTAAATATTCTGTGCAGTATTCATTTTTCTTTCTAGATCCTTACTCATTTTTATTGATTCAGCAGAGCTGACGAGAAAGCATCATATTCTGAAACAACAAACCAACTACGGAAGTAGAAAGACGCTTCCTTAAAAACAGCAATGTGTAAAAATACTCTATTAGTTTGTTTAACCCTAGATGAATAACAAGATATACCTAAACTCAATGGATTCTATGAATATATTAATAACAGTATAATACATAAAGCAGAGCTTCACAGAAGTCAAACTTTATCTAGAGCACTATACTCATTTCTAATGTGTTAAAAAGAAAACAACAAACAAACTCCAAAACTCCAAACAACTAGAGTAAGAGGACTCAGTCCACAGGGAGCTGGACAACCAACCCAATTGCTAACGCAGCTCCTCCCTGGCAACTCAAATCCACCGATTGAGAAAGAGGATACTCTTCTCTTTTGCAATTTACAGCCTCACAAAAACCACTGGAAGGTCAGCTGGGAGTTAGTTCAGTAATGATCTGGATTTTTATTTTGAGGGTAGGACATAGGCCAGAAAATAGGGTCATCTCGGGAACTGCTTATCAGTCATTTTTTTTCTGGTTTGGTGCTTCAAGTCAACCGCAACTCATAATAATTCTATGATCTGAACCCTGTCCTAACCTGAGCCATCCTTACTGCCTCTGATATGATCAAGTGCATTGATACAGTGACTGTGTCAAACTATCTTGTTCAGGATCTTTTCCACTTTCTCTGATTCTCCAAGTTCCCTAGCATGTCTATGTCCAAGGACTGGTCCCTCCAAACAACATGCCCTAAGTATATGAGGCTTAGTTTCACCATCTTTGCCTATCACAAATACCTTGGTTGTACTTCCTCCAAGACTGATGTGTATATTATTTTGGCAAACCATTCAGTACTTTTCTCTAACACCACAATCCAAAATCTTCTGTCATCCTTATTAATTTTCCAACTTGCCAATGTGTAGGAAGCAAATTGAGAAAACAAAACAAAACAAAAACCACATAGTTTGGATAAGTTGCAGCTTAAACTTTAGACATGCTTGATCTTTAGTACTTTGGAGAGGTCTTTGACAGCAGGTTTTCTCAATTCAACGTATCTTTGGAATTCTTAATTACTGTTACCAGGGATCCAAGGAAAACAAAATCACTGACAACTTCAATCTTTTCCTCATGTACCATGATGTTGCCAAGTTGTTCCATTGGAGAGGAATGTTTAACAATATGGGTTATGAACCTTGAAAAACAAAAACTAGAGGGTACAACAGAATTGTCTCTATGTATGTGAACATTTATCATGTAGGAGGCTGTTTATCATGTAGGAGGCTTTTGTTGAAATAATGATTCACAGGTTAGGAGATTATTACACAAAGCCAGGAAAAATAAAGAGAAAACTTTCAAAAGACAATGTTGTTTAGGTCAATTCTGACTCATAGTGATCTCTTGTATGAAAAGCAGATACCTTAAAGGAATTTACCTTACAGAAGTAAGTTATGAGACTTATCTTTCTAGATACTTGTGGGTCACTAACTTTTTAGCCAGGAATGGAATGTGTCTTTTTGGACCTGGATTCCCACACTCCAGCAACCCAATTTTAAGAGGACTTCTAAAATAGGTCAGAGCATTCAAGAAGGGAAAGTTTGCGTCACCCTGCCAGGCAAAGAATTATGACAAGCTGAGGTACTTGCTGAGGGAAAAGAGAATATTAAATGTGGGATGGAAGAAAAGACTTCCAAATGACCAGGTACGGAAACAAGAACCGAAACTGTGGCGTGCAAGAAATATTTTTTGTTGTTGTTGTTTATTTACACATAAAATTAGGCTAGTTTGCTTCTATGTTAGTTTTGTATAATGTTAGGAGCAAGTGTGATTCCACTTTTTTCTTTTTTTTTTTCTTTTAGAGATTATGTATGCTTTAAGAAGAAATGTACAAGTATCAACTTGACAATTGTGGATTGGGATGGAACATAGTCAACTTGGCTATGATTCTTATATTTGACATTTATGTAATGAGGTAATGTAGCAGTGATGTGATGTGTAGTTATTCTACATGATGTGGTCTCGTATGACCAGTCTTAATTGAAAAGGAAGGGATGCAAGTTTCTTAGCCTGGTAATAATGCTCATCTGGTGTAAGGCCATCTTGTCAAGGGTGTATTCTCTAGCCCTCCTCTGATTAATGTCTGGAGGGGCATGGCCTCTAACCTTCACCTGATGGAGGGGAGGGCGTGGCTTCATCCTCACCTGTTGGAGGGGAGGGTGTGGCTTCATCCTCACCTGATGGAAGGAAGGGCGTGGCCTCTAGCCCTCCACTGCTGTAGAGGAAGTCTCTGGGGAGTAGCCTTTATTATGTATATAAATATATATGAACAATAGGGAACTCTAGTTGTCTAGAGGCAAGAAGCTGTGCTGCAATCCTCAAGGCCCAGGGTGAGGCCACCAATTGCTCTGTGAGAGAAGAAAGGGCAGTTTCTTCTCTTGAGATTAACTGCTTCTGGAAATCCACCAGAGGGTCAGCTAAGGGTCAGTTCCGAATCTATGGTATACAAAGACAACAACATGGCAAAGCTACAGTTCTCTGGACTTGAGCGACCAGCCATACTGCTTGTCAATTTTAGGCATGTCAGCCTCTGAAGTCAGTGGTGTGCTGCTTACTGTTCCTGTTAATCCTGCATTTGTCAGCCTCTGTAGCTACATGAGTCAGGAGAAGCCTTTCTCCTGAGGTCTGATCCAGGGATTTGCCAGCTTCTACAGAAAGCCATCTCTTTCTTCTATTCACATATTTATCAAAAAGTTTCTCTGATTTTGCTTCTCTTGGGAACCTAGCCTAAGATGTTATGCATAGCACAATAAAATATACCTGGTCCTAGGCCATCTTCAGGATCTTTAATAGATTTTGTGTTCATTTTTTCACTATTGTGCTAATCTATCTCACTTCTATTGTACCAAATACAGCATCCTTTTCTATGGATGGCCTTTATAATTTTTCCAAATAAACAAGAGGAAGTGCCATCATCTTCACACTGGTTTTATATTTCCCTATGACTTCTGAAATACCAATCTGAAAAAATCAGTGGCATAACTTGCAGCACACATGATAATATGTTTCATGAACAATAGTTGCATTGTTATTAGTATCATTATGATGTGTCACAAATACTGAGAGTTATCTTTCATTGATGAAAGGATGGGCTATATTACTTAAAAATCTAATTGTAAGGTTTTTTTGATCTTTAAAACAAACACCATCTTCTGAGTCCTCCTCATGCATCATTCCCTGCACCTGCTTGACCTCCATACTCCTTCTGCTCCTCCCACCAAGGAAGGTGCCACGTGTGTATCTCTGGCAAAGTCAGTTTTGATGCCCTTGAGGATCTTAATTCAGTCCTAAAGTTGAACTCCTCTTTTTTCAAATCCCATTCAAAATTGGCACAATTCCATTTGCTGATTCAAAAGGGGCAAGAGGTTTTAAAAAGGCTTATAACAAAGGCTTATAAGCCCTGCAGATCAAACAGTTCTTAAAGAACAACATTTTGATGAGTTAAGTGTAAAAGAACTAGAAACATACAGATTAAATTCCCCTTAAAATTTGAATACATTTAAAAAATAAAGGGAAAAGTACTCACCAAAATTCACTGGGCTCCTTTGCAAAATCTAAAACATTTTAAAACCAGCTGGAGACATCTTGCCCAAATGAAACAACGCCTGCCCAGTGCCTATTTAGCTAAGTGCCTCCCCCACAACCCACAATGTCCCTTGGGATTTTGGATGCCCATTTCTCCTCCATTTTTTCTCCCTTAATGGTAAATTTCTAATTGACAAGACATTTGTTCAGTATAAGAAGCAGATAATTGCTTGTAATGGCCAGAGTCTTTTGCTTGGTGATCTAGTGTGTTGGCACAGATATCAGATATCAGCATTGTAGCTTAGGAGGAGCTAACCCAACCTACTGTCCACGACACACTCACCCTGTGCCATAGAGCTGCTGAAGAATGAAGTGCTGAATCAACAAATGCATCAGCTTCCTGATAGTCTGATGCAGCCTCCCCAGACCATACAGACCTCATCTGAAATTCTTGAGGGCCTAGTGGCAAAAGAGTCTGCTGCTATCTCTTGTGGCCTAATGGCAAGAAGCTGCACTGCAATCCCAAAGGCACACAGTTCAAGGCCACCAGCTGCTCTGTGGGAGAAAGATGGCCAATCTCTTCCCGTGAGATTAACTGCTTCTAAAATCCCACCAGAAGGCCAGCTATGGGTTGATTTCAACTCCATGGTACACAACCTGCTATGCATAACACACTGGGCCTGTGGAAATGGCTTGCTATTACTGTGTGAAAGGCTGACAGTTCTAATTCACTAACTGGCTATGTAGGAAAAAAACTTGGCAATCTGATCCTGTAAAGTTTCAGCCTTAAAAACCCCCTCCTGTTTTTACTCCTCTTTCACGTGGGTTCTTATGCTGCACATTTATCGGTTAGCATCTAAAGATGACAGACAGAGCTAGGCAGAGGGATTAAAGTGGATTTACCAAGGAGATAGAGAGGGAAGGGAGAGAGACGTGGCATTTCTGTTTGGCCTGCAAAGGGGGTACAGTGTAATTTCATTCACTCATTACTTACTGTCAAGGCAAAACAGACTCAAAGCTGATCCTTGAGCAACTGTTCAGTGTTTTTAACTTACATGGGAAGAAACCACACATCTTTCTCCTGTGAAGTAACTGCGAGATTTGAAGTGCCTGCCTTTGGGTTGTCAGTGCAACTCCTTACTCACTAAGCCACAAGAGCTCCCCTGAGCTGACTTTTCTGAAAATTGACTTTCTTTGAGATCTTTCTTCAATAAATGGAAATAAAGAATATATATCAGATTGCTATTTTGATTCATAGAGATGAGAAAACTCAGCATCTGTTGTCTTAAAAACTGTCATGAAGAAGTTGATCTATAATCAAGACTGAATTCTAAGTTTTGTTTTGCTTTGTTTTTTAAATTCTAAGTTTTACACTTTTTCTAAGTATCTGGAACATTTTGCTGAGTATCATTTCATTGTTCTTGGCACATCCATGGGATTGGCTGATGGATGACAACAACTAATATTTCAGTAGTGGTGCACATAAAGGCCCTAAATAAGAGTTTCTCATTAGCCAGATATGAACAAGGAAACTTCAACTTGCCTATGGCTTGGAGGAACCCTCTCTGAAGTGGGTATAGATAAAAGGCAAAACATTGAAGCCTTTACAGATACCTTCAGGAGCTTCTTTTTTTATATATATATAT
>NW_006399870.1:8532888-8535366 GCF_000299155.1 Elephantulus edwardii
ATCTATTTTATCTTCTCCTGGTTGTAAATTTTTCAGAATACTGGGAAGACTCTTTATGTTGTGGATTAGGACTACTAAAGTTTTTCCAAGCTTTTCTTGAATGAAGTTTACAGTCCTTGGTTTTAGTCCTAGGTCCATGATCCACCTTGAGTTGGTTTTTGTATATGGAGTGAGGTGGTGATCTTGCTTAATTCTTCTGCAGATGGTTTTCCAATTTTGCCCAGGAGCTTCTTTTATGTCTCTTGTTGTTAGTTTATTGTTTGTTTGGTTTTATTTTTTTTTTGAGAGGTGAAGAAAAATGTTAATAAAAACCACCTTCAAGTCAAAGAGATGGGTAATGAAAACAACAAGATTGATAATAGGATATAACAAATATTTAATGTGTTTAACAAGTCCATCTCTTTGATTTTCACCATAGCCATGTAAGAGGGATATTCATTGTGGTTATTTTATAGATGAAGAAACTAAGACTAACAGTGACCATGCAGATGACTTAGAAAAATAGCAGTGTTTTGTTTTTTTTTAAAAAAAAACCACACAAACCCAACTACAAATAAACCCATGAGTTTCTTTTCAAACCTCATAATTGTTGATTACAAATTATGCCACTTGTGGGTCATCCTTTACAAAATATTTTTCCCCCTGTAGAATTGATTGCCAACTAAAATGTTTTTGAAACTGACTTATGTATCAACTCTGTGTCTCTCCCCCAGGAGAACATTTGTTTCATAAGTGAAGATACTGTGATTAGCACAAGCACCAGGATGTTGAACCAAGACTTCTACCTACTCAAAGGACCCCTCACTGGTGTTGAGTGGATTCCAACTTGTAGTGAATGGAGCTCCTAAACCCTTGCTGGCCCTGAATACATCTTGATGGTGGTCCTTGCTTCTTTATCCAACCTTTTGTCATATGGAGTGGTCAAACAGGGACTGTCATCCCAATGCAGCCCACCCCCTATTTAAAGAAATAAAGTTGTATTCAAACACAGTCATGTCTTTTTAATTGCAATCATTATCTTTAATGACTTTTGCTATCACTGTTATGATCAATAGCAGAGCTGAACATTTGCAACAGACTTGCAAAGCAAATTACTGCAAATGGTTCTTTAGAGACAAAGTGTGCTGGCTTTTGTTCTACAAGGAATAAACTTAAGTTAAAAATGAAGAAATGAAATATTTGGAAGAAGTGTTGCTAAAAACAAGTTCAGAGTTGGGGAGGCAGCTGTTTCAACAACAGATACTCATTAAGTCATATTAATGCAGCTATTTAGCATGAAATGTATGAGGTAACAAATACTACAGCATCTGTTGCTTTTTTTTTAAAATGCATGTCATTGATTACACACTCAGTAATGTTCTCAGTATTTATCTTATTTCAGGTAAAGGCCAATATGATAAAGGCTGGTTATCACAATATAATTCAACAAATTTTCAATCATTCTGAGACAGATCCATAAGGCTTTGCTACACTATCTCTCCTCTTCTAATTCTTGTCTTTTATTTCTTCAGACTAAAGAGGGAGAGGAGAGTTCAGGAAAAAAAGCCAAAATCATCCTTTAATGTAAGCCCCTTTAAGCCTTGATATAAAAAGGTTGAGTGCTAAAAATTCTTTTGAAAGTTAATGATTAAACACTTTATTTTTAGATTTCTGGGTAGATTGCCATTATCTAAATTCTCTGGGCTAGGAATGTCTAGGAGAAATTCAGAATTATTTGGAAATTGGAAGAGTTTTGTTTGTATCTGAAGACATCAGAAGTTCTCTCCTCACTTAGATATACATATGTCTGAAACAATGAATAAAAGATCTTAATCAAACTGTTCAGCAATGGTAATTAGACACCATTCAGTTCAATTAGTTTCATGGCAAAAGAAGCAGTTGTTCATGGAGGCAATCAGCTATACATTAAGTATCTTCCTACTATTCTCTCTTCCTCCACATGAATAAAGATCATATTTTTTTGTATTTTAGATTAAGACTAATGGTAGCATGCAATGAAATATACAAGGTAGAACAGAAACACTAAACCTATTACTACACCAATTAACTGAGATGTCTGAGATTATGATCCTAACCTTCCAATTGAGGAATCAATTCTATAAGGTCTGTGGTTATACATGAATAATATCCTTGCAGCTATTTCTTCTCTCTTTTTCTCATTATTTAAATATATCACACAAGTTTCAGTCAATTCAATATTTTTATAGGTATATAATTTATTAACATCAATTACAATAATCTATTGCAGAACTCTTATTTTTTTAGCTCTCATTGACTTGATCAATATCATTATTTAATCGCTATAAACTGTATCTCAGTACTCAGTAAGCAATAATCCTTACTTTCTCCCTTCCCTACCATCTCTACTAAGTAGTATTAAACTCTGGTACTTATATGTTTGCTTTGTCTTGTGTTTACATGTATGTGTGTGTGTGTGTGTATATATATATATATATATATATATATATATATGAAATA